>NC_056524.1:194673063-194878223 GCF_019175285.1 Sceloporus undulatus | reverse complement strand
TATCAACGTAATTAATGTTTTACATTTTTTAAATCTGTTGTGCATTATGCCAGACACATTGCTGGACTAAAAGACAATAAAGAAGGCTTAAATAAAATCATAAAAATAGCTGAATGCCAATGTACAGCAAGAGGAGTCAGCACAGGTATCAGCCACTGAAGGTACATCCATGCTTATTACTTCATTGTATTTCATGCAAAGAATGGCAGAGCATTTTCATTTCACCTTTTAATCCAACTAGGACAAACACACTAGGAAAGAAGAGAACAATGTTTTCTCCTCAGCAACTGTGCTTTCTCCTAAATAACCGTAGATAAATTTGTGGGCCACAAAATGACACATTTGGTATTTTTCACCTTTTAAAAAACATCTAGAAGCATTATTATTTTTCAAACTGATCATATGAATCCGTGTCCTTTTATTAAAAGTTACTACTGTTGATCATGACCATACCAAATTGATTTTTTACTAGCTTCCCATAACTGCATCTGAGCTGGCATCGCTTTAGACATTTTACTTTGGAAGAAATGTCAAGTATGCGTTCGTCTCCCTGACCGCAGCTCAATTCAAACAAACCAGACTAGACATCTAATAATCAGTGTTATTCATTTTAAAATGGCTCCTTGATGAAACAGCACATAACTTGTCACTAGTATTTCATGCTGTATCCAAAAATATATATTTGGAGAAGGAGTGCTAATGCTCTTTCCTTCTCTTTTAATGATACTATGCATTTTATCATATAAAACTATGGAATGCCTTCAAGAGAAGTATGCCTCCAACTCTCCATATTGCCTTTCATTTTCTTGTCCTTTAGACCGCCAGGATTTTCCTATTATTGGAAGCGGGGGAACTACATAAGATCCAACATTACAAAGCCTGCAAGTCAATTAGAACTAATTGTTTTGGGTTAGTCTATGAAAACAGTATGGTATGCTGTCCTTTGCCAAAGTAAAGAACAAAAGGTAGCTTGCAGAGTTTTGTTTCTCACAGGAAAATTTACATTTAAAACTTAATTTCTAGCAGACTTAATTAAAACATGTTCTAGTCCTAGAAGCACAATGTGAGGTCCAAAGCCACTCAGACTGCATAGTAGTGGTTCTCTCTCCCTCTTTTTGCAGCATGCTAGAGACTCTTTTTTCCCCTTTAGCATCAGATGACTTTGGAGTCCCAGAGCTGAGGGACCATGCATTTCCATTTCAAAAGCTGATCTCCATACACAGCTTTCCCTTCCATCATCCCAACTGATATGAGAATGTGGTACTTCAAGCTGTCTCTTTTGGTGAAAGATTACATGAGCACTTCCCCCAAAGCAGCATGTAGAACCAATTAACTGCCAGAAACTGGAAGTTTTGTTAAAATTTTTAAGAACACTATTCAGAGTCCCTGAAAAATTCTGACCAGATTTTTCTCATTCCTGTCTGCAAATCTATGCATGTGCTAGATTATGTTTTCGTACAACATGTGGAAGATAGTTCAAAGGTAAGTATGCCATGATACAATCAGAGGCAGTTTTATAGGCAAACGATCCATGCAGTAATCTGGGATGCTATGCTTGAGATGTCATAGCCGGCATACACACAACATAACAGCTAAAACCCATATTACTTATAGCTCATATGGTATTAATAAGTATAAATTTATAGCTCACAGCATGAGGAAACAGTGGAGATTATCACATGGCAGAGAGGGCATCATTGTCCCTGTCTTGTCCTTCCCACCCAATTGCGAGAAGGACTTTCACACATGACCTGGCATTGACCGGGCAGGGAAGTGCCAGTGAAAATGATCACGTGAATCAGTTTCACTTGCAAGCACGCTGAACCCAACATTCATCCACCTAGGAAGCACAAGTGAAAGTGATAGCGCAAATCAGTTTCACATGAAGGTTGGCTGAAAAGCACTTTTAACTGTCAGCACACTGCCATTGTAATCAATAGGACTCCAGCATATGCAAAATTTGCCTTATGCAGGGGAGGGGTCCAGAACGGATCCCCTATGTATGGCAAGGGCAGACCTTATTTAATAACATGTTTAACTGAAAGCTCAGATTTGCAATGGAGCTGTTATAGAAGTTATAGAGAGGCTACAATTCTTCAATATTTACTAACTATAAGCTGGATATTAATAATACAGATGGGGAAGCGAAACTAGTAGAGGGAAAACTAAGAGATTCTAGAACACATGTACAAACATTAAAAAAAAAAGACAGCTTTTAATTTTCTCCATAAGCCAAACTGAAGCAATGGCTTGTCAAAAAAAGTTAATACCATAGAATATAGGAACAACTGAAGAAAACAGTAGACAGCAGGAGTTATGTAAGTCATGTTCAGAATTCTTCTACTTGGATGTGCGCCAATAGAAATTTCCTTCGTTGTTTAGCATGCATAACATCTAAAATCACATCTGATACCTGAGAGCATGTCTACACAGGCCAAATTAACCAGTTTCTCCCGGCCTTCATGGCAACCTGTCTTCAAGATGTAGGGTCAAAGCCCCAATTCGAGTGCAGACTGTTTTTATGACGTGAGGCCAGTTCCACTCCAAGTCTGGCCCATCCCTCCCTTAATTGTGATTCAAAAGATTTTCCAGATTAAAAAGAGTTACCCCTTGAGCACTCTGGAGTGACAGTGGATGGCTGTTTACACACATATACTTCTGTGCAGCCCAGCGCCACTGGTACTGATGCAAGTTGTTCTCTTTATAATAATATAATAAATAATAATAAAATCTTTATTTATAGCCCGCCTTTCCATAGATCAAGGCGGGTTACAAGATGCAATAATATACAATACCATAAAAACAACAATAAAATGAATCAAAAATTACAAATAACAACTTCCAAAGCTAGCTCAAGTACAAATGCAGTGAAGGGAGAGCAGAGAATACATCGAATTAGGGGAAAGCTTGCTGAAAAAGGAAGGTTTTTAGCCCCTTCCTGAATAGGTCAAGGGAGGCGGCCGAACGGAGCTCGCCGGGAAGAGAGTTCCAGAGCTGTGGGGCCGAGATGGAAAACACCCTCTGTGCTGTCGTAGAATATTTTGCATCTGGAACTCTCAACAATTGCTTCCCGGCTGACCTGAGTGTGCGGGGCGGATTATATGGAGAGAGGTCCTCCAAGTACCCTGGGCCCAAGCCATTTAGAGCTTTATAGGTAATAACCAACACCTTGTATTGCACCCGGAAGCGAATGGGCAGCCAATGTATGGGTGTTATATGACTGGCCCTGGAGGATCCAGTGACCAGTCTTGCTGCCATGTTCTGAACCAATTGTTGCTTCCGAGTATGGTACAAGAGTTGCCCCATGTAGAGCGCATTACAGAAATCCAACCAAGAGGTCACCAGAGCATGTACCACCGTTTCAAGGTCCCCCCGGCTCAGGTAGGGACGCAGTTGGCGTATCAGCCGAAGCTGATAACAGGTGCTCCTGACCGTCGCATCCACCTGAGATGTAAGGTGGAGCGACAAGTCGAGGAGCACTTTGAGGTAATAACCAGATTCCTATCCATCTGATCAATTCTGGGCACTACATTTTTGATCTCAGAGGGAGTAACTCACACCAGCACCTGTGCTGGGTGACAACAGGATGTGTGTGTAGACAGCCATCTGGTGTCACTCCATAGTGCGGAAATAACGGGGGGGAATTCAGGGCAGCTCTGGGTCAAGTATACTCCGGGAGCAGCCCAGAGTATTCGGGCTGGTGTAGACCCAACCATAGAGCAAGAGCATGCAACTCACACCTTGGAAGGTTACTTTTAAAGTAGTTTCTTACATTTACAGTTCCAATGACCCAAAGTGTGGTTAGTTACAATGACAGTTATGGTTTTAAAACTCTTTGCTTTTCCTGGTTCTTGTAAGTATCTAAACTAGTGTCGTTGTACAATGGTGCAAAATATGCTCTCACAACACCCACAACACAGGCACTGGACAGCAGTACAAAGCAAGCACAAGCCAGTACTCAAACTATGCAACATTACTCCTCTGTCATTTTGTAAAGCTACATCTTCCAACTACAAAAGTGACTAAAAGGTTTCACTGCAAAAGGAATAAAGTTACTCCAGTCAACTTATAAACATAACGTAATTAAGTTATACCTTCATTGTTGGAGAAAAGCAGTCCCCTGCCACTCACATTGCAGTCAAGCTAATTTTTCCTCACAGCCCAGTTCATGAGGATATATGTGTACAGATGAGAGTGGGGAGAAACAGAGAGGTTACACATGTGTGCATAGCTCCAAGACCTCCAGCTAACACCAGATGTGGCCCTCAGGGCCAAAAAGATTGTGGACTCCAGCTGCAGATTACTGTGTTTTTAAAATTTGTAAAAGATTACCCACAACTGACTTGAGCTCACTCCAAGACAGATCACAGCAGTGTCACCTCCACACATCTGTGTTTTCCTTTTAAAGAATATTTTATGGTGGTGGTGGGGGGGCCTTGAGATAAAACTAAGGAAGAAAAGAAAGAAGGGTAGAGTGAAGGAAGAGAAATAGAAGTCTTATATGGTAAACAGCCAGACGTGGGGACCCCGTCATTTAGGATTAAAATTCCAAATATAAAAAGACAGAAAGCTATTGATCTGGAGAAAGTTCTCTATCTATCTATCTATCTATCTATCTATCTATCTATCTATCTATCTTTTACATAGACACATACAAGCACACACCCAAGTTCCAAAGGGACTAGCAAATTTGACTCTCTAAGAAAGACATCTGAATAATAATAATAATAATAATAATAATAAATTTATTTATATCCTGCCTCTCTACAAAAGCAATCGGGGCAGCTTACAAAGTTAAAATATACAGTCCAAACCTTCAAAACACCCCCCCCCCTTAAAATACAATTAAACAGTGTGGAATTAAAAACATAAAAACATACTTAAAAAACAATACAAAAACTGTGGTGAAGTCGGAGGTCAACAGTTAGATTTTTCCTTCCAATGTCCAGAGAACTATTCAGGAAAGGCCTGCCGGAAGAGATCCATCTTTATAGCTTTTTTAAAGCTGTTTAGAGTGGTAATATAACGGATCTCGTCCGGCAGGCCATTCCACAATATGGGAGCTACAGCTGAAAAGGTCCTCTGGGAGGTCATGGACAGCCTTGTTTTACAGGCTGTAACAGATTTTTCCCCGAGGATCTAAGTGTGCAGGGAGGATTATATGGAAGGAGGCGGTCCCGAAGATAGGTTGGACGCAAGCCATTTAGGGCTTTAAAGGTAATAACCAACACCTTATACTGGGCCTGGAAACCGATGGGCAGCCAGTGGAGTGATCTTAAGATCGGTGTTATATGGCCTATTCTGGATGTACCAGAGACCAATCTGGCTGCCATGTTCTGAACTAATTGAAGTTTCCGGACCAAGCACAATGGTAGCCCCATGTAGAGTGCATTACAGTAATCAAGACGTGAGGTTACCAGTGCAAGTACTACGGTCTCAAGGTCTCTGACTTCCAGGAAAGGGCACAGCTGGCGTATCAGCCGAAGCTGATAACAGGCACTCCTGAGCGTCACGTTCACCTGATTTGTCATGTGAAGCGATGAATCTAGGAGCACCCCCAGACTGCGAACACAGTCCTTTGAGGAGAGTGTGACCCCTTCTAGGACTGGAGGTTGTATCCCAATGCCTGGATTCGGAGCCGATACCGTAAGTACCTCCATTTTGTCTGGATTCAGCTTCAATTTGTTTTCCCTCATCCAATCCATTACTGCCTTAAGACAGTCATTGAGAGGCAAGATGCCATCTGAGTTCACACTTGAAACCAAAGGTGTCAGTATCATAGAAGATCAGTTCAAAAAGAAGACCATTGAGGCTCACTGGACACTTTTCTCTGTCTGAAAACTAATATTGTTATCAAGAATATCTATTTTGGTCAAGGTACTTTACCCTCTCTATCATCTGTTATTCCCATGCAGATACCATGGGAATAGGCTCATATATCTCTAAAGAAAAATATCAATGAAATGCAAAACAAACTAGCCTCCATCTCAGTGACTTCAGCCAATCTGATACTGTTGAGGAGCTCTATAGCTGAGCAAGTGCTCTTCATGTATTGGCGCATGCCACTTACCCAGAGGAGTCTGGCATGATGCCGATTACCACCTTCCTTTGAAACAGCTTCATGTCACATTAACTTGGTACACTGAAGGTCACAATAACAGTGTGAAGCATTTTAGAGCAGAAGGAGAAATGTCCAAACAGAGGCATGATGAATTTCCAAAATAAACTCTCATGCTTGATGAGCAAAAGGGTTTACAGTGGCTGCACAAACCTCAAAGTGGAGCCTTCTTGCATGGAAGTGAAGCACCTGCTATATATCAAAAGCCAATGAATGCCCTCAGATTGACCTTAGGATGGCTGTCACAGTGGAATGTTATGCTATATTTCCCCAGGGGTGGGGAAAGTGCAGCCCACAGTCTACATGTAGACCCCCAAAGTCCATATTGAAGTCCTTAGCATATCCTGCAAAATGTCATTGTTCTGAAAAGCAAAACGCCTCCCTACACTAACTCTTCTTTTCTTAACTACTGTAATTACAAAGCCTTTTATAAGACAAAGAACACTGGTGTAGACAGAGAGGCAGATAAGGCTAAAGAGCTCAGGGCTGGCTGCACTTCTGCACAACACAATCATTAGTGCTATGATTCCAGATTAGCTGCCATGACTCCACCCTACAGAATCCTGGGCTTTGCAGTTTGATAAGGCACTAGCTCTCTCTGGCTTTGAATTCTATGTATCTTGCCCTATACTACAAATCCCAGGATTCCACAGGATGCTGTCACAGCAGTGAAAGTGGAACATGGCACTATAATTGTGCAATGTGAAAGGGATGAAAGTCATCTGGCAAATCAAGGTGGGTGGGAAAAAAATGAATTGAAGTGACATTTTTAAAAAGAGAGTGATAATAATGACCTACCTCATGTGTCTGACTGAGAATGTGAAGAACGTCCCTACATACTACAACTATTTACAGAAAACAACTCTATATCAGGTGGAAAAATCACCATAAGGTGATTTTCCCCTCCTTCTCTCTCCATAACTGTGAGATTAAAAAAAGATCTTATGCAAAGGTCTCCTCATAGAAAACATGCTGTGCAGTGTTTTCCAGGAGGTATTTAACCTCTCATGATATTACACTAGGGCTGCATCTGAACTGCAGAAATTTTCCAGTTTATAGTTTAAAAGAAATACATTGTACATAACAATATGCAATACAGATTACAGTTTTTTGATTGATGATTGTGTTGTGCTTAATAGTACAGTGAATATCAGATTTAATACTGTCAATCTCATAATCTAAATGTGACTCCATCCCAATTACATCAGGAAGGGATGGATTTGGTGGTCCATACAGCAGTAATACAATATTGCTAAAAACAAAACTAAAAGTTTTTTTGATGTACACTTTGCTAGAGCCAGTGTGGTGTAGTGGTTTGACTGTTGGACTATGACTCTTGAGATCAAGATTCAGTTCCCAGCATGGCCATGGAAACCCACTGGGTGATTTTAGGCAGGTCACACTCTCTCAGCCTCAGGCGAAGGCAATGGCAAACTTCCTATGAACAAATCTTGTCAGGAAACCCCTATGATAGGTTCACCTTAGGGTCAGCATAACTTGGAAATGACTTGAAGGCACACAACAACAAACAACTATAGATGTGTAGTGAAGGTACACTAAGTCTCCTACTAGTGGCCAGCCTGACATTTTTCCTCAGTGTGCACCAAGTGTTTTGTTTTTTTGTTTTCTTTTTTGGTGGAGGGACTAACACAGAAAACAGACAAAGACAGAGTACTGTACATTTCCATTCATCCATGTACGGTAACTTCTTTGCAGATCAACATTTAGTAGATGGGCCTGCTGCCATCACTTTTGATTTGACCTTGTCAGACATCTGTCCTACTGGAGCTATCACAGATGAGAAAACCTGATGGCAAATATGTTTACATGTCTCCTTTCCCTCACCCTCTGCAGTATGAAACAGCAATTCCACAATGCAGCTTCAAGTCCAATTCTTTTTCCTTCCCTCGACATTTTTCAACTCTGTTTCAGTATGTCATCCGAATAATCTCAATTGCCTCTTTGTTTCTGCAGGTACAGCTAGCCCTGGTACAAAGGCGCTCCGTTTTCAAATTGCCATTGTCTCAGTTTGTTTATTGTGAGCGTTATTGCCCTGTTCACAGCTTCTGGTGACTACCACAGCTAAGCGTCACTACGATGCTTCCCATCTCCAGAAACAGAATAAAACAAAATAAGCCTTCAGTGTTTCTTTGTGTGGGCACAGAAGCCCAAATGCAAAAGTGAACAATGTAAATGAGGTTTCTTTGCCAATGGTCTATCTGTCAGTTCCTTTTATGCCTCATGTTTCTAGATACAGAGCTCATAAACAGTTTTGAAGTCAACAAGCCCCGCTAACTATATACTCATAGAATCATAGAGTTGGAAGAGAACACAAGAGCCACCCAATCCAACCCCCTGCCATGCAGGAACTCACAATGAAAGCACCCCCCGACAGATGGCCATCCAGCCTCTGTTTAAAGACCTCCAAAGAAGGAGACTCCACCACCATCCAAGGGAGTGTGTTACACTGTCGAGGAGCTCTTACTGTCAGGAAATTCTTACTAATGTTGAGGTGGAATCTCTTTTCTGTAGCTTGGATCCATTATTCCATGTCCTGTTATCTGGAGCAGTAAAGAACAAGCTTGCTCCACCCTCAATTTGATTCCCTTTCAAATACTTAAAGAGGGCTATCATATCACTTCTTAGCTGTCTCTCCTCCAGGCTAAACATACCCACATCCCTACGTCTCTCCTCATAGGGCATGGTTATCAAACCCTTCAGCACTTTAGTCACCCTCCTCTGGACACTCTCCAGTTTCTCAACATCCTTTTTGAATTTTGGTGTCCAGAACTGGATACAGTATTCCAGGTGAGGACTGACCAAAGCAGACTAGAGTGGCACTATTACTTCCCTTGATCTAGACATTATACTTCTATTGATGCAGCCTAGAATCACATTGGCCTTTTTAACTGCCACATCACACTGTTAACTCATGTTCAACTTGTGGTCTACTAGGACTCCTAGGTCCACTGTTCCAATTTACCAGGAACAATATCCATAGTTTTGCCTTTTGAGATCAGGGTAGGCTGGACTAATTCAATCAGTGAAATGGTAACCATATCTGATATGTGAGAAGTTAGGCATCCTAGACTGAGAGATAGAGGCTGCTGCCACACTGCAGAATTGATGCATTTTGGCACTGCTTGAACTATTATGACTACAACATACGAAATCTAGGGATTTGTTGTAGCACCAGAGCTCTGACAGAGAAGGTTAAATATCTCACAAATGACAAATCCCAGAATTCCATAACATTGAGCTGTGGCAATTAAAGCGGTGTCAAACTGTATTAGTCATGCAGTGCAGATGCAGCCTCAGTGTCTGCCAGTAACACCACTTCCACTGACATCTACTCAGGAAAAAAGCTGAGTGCTTGCTGGTGATGGAGCCAACTCTACCTTGGACTGAAGCATGAAGCCATCAACAACATTCCGCCTGAATCAATGAATGGTTTTCTTTTGGACTAAACCTCTTTCTAACCTTCTCTCAAAGGCTGCTGCTTCAGAGCAAAGAACCTGCTTGTTGTTTAGACAGCTTCCAGAATGCACCCCTCCAGCATGGGTGCAGTGACCATACTGGCTGAGAAAGTCTGGGAGTTGTATCCAAAACAAAAAAATAAAAATAAAAATAAAAAAGGAGGAAAGGAGGGGGAGAAAAATGGGATGTGGCATTACCTTTAAGACTAACTGGTTTTTATTTTAGCATGAGCTCTCATGGATATAAACCCCCTTCTTCAGATGTGGTACTGAGTTATAAAGCATATTTGCACAGTTGTGGGAGTGGAACAGAATGTAAAAGGATCCAGAAAAATGCAAATCATGTCCCTTGCCCTAACTTTCATCCAAAACTTTAACAAAAACAGAAACAATTCCAAGTTCTGCTGCCACTATCCTCTTCAGTTTTGCTTCATTCAGTAATTCAGCTAAACCTTGGGAGGTAGCAATGGAATGAGCAGCAAACCCATCCAGTGACTGTTCTGTCAAGGATGGTGACTTTGTTCTGGATTTCAGTCTGAACTCTAAAGGATGTTTTCACTGTGCTAAACCATATCCCCCAAAATAGGCTCCTCAGCCTGGACAGCTCCTTTAAAGTTTGAACATCCTTTAAAGTTAAAGTCCAGAGCAGATCCATCAACCTACTAAACTGGGAACCACCAGCCACTGCTGACTACTGGGTGCTTTGCAGACAAAATCCCATCATCCAGGGACCAGCTTTGCACATACCTGTTCTGTTTCTCTTGCACTCCTTATCCCCAGTTCTGGACGTGAGGGATGGTGAGAGAAACAGAGCTTGTGTGTGCAAAGCTGGTCACTAGACAGTGGAATGATGTATGCAGAGCCCCCAGGTTAATTCAATAAAAGGGAAGGTGGCAGAGTCAATTAGTGGGAAAAGGACAAGGAGGATGAGTCAAGTAAGTGCCTGCTCACTCCTTTCAATTGATACTGCTTGCTTGTTGTGATTAACTGTTCAGTTCCTGGAAACTACAGTTCCCATAGTTCTTCTTGAACATGAAATCCCATAGCCTCCAACATTTCACAGATGAAAACAAGGACACAGGTGGCCAAGTAACACCACAGTGTGGTCAGGATATCAAAAGTGATCAGAGAGGGAGAACACACAAGCAAGGAGAGGCTGCAGCAATTTGCTTTTTGCCTGAGTTTATGAGGAATTCCAAGATTCCCCCTCTTCTTCTGAGTTAGTTGAGTGCAAACTACTTTGAACTAAGGTTCAAAACACACTGCAGAAATAATCCAATTTGAGACTGCTTGCTGCCCTGGCTCAGTGCTAGGGAATCCTGGGAATTATAGTTTATTGTGGCCTCAGAAGTCTCTGACAGAGAAAGTTAAATGTCCCATGAAACTACGGCCCCATTCCCACTAGCTCATTTGCCCTGGGTAGATCCGGTCTGAACTCGCTGAGTCGCTACCGAATCTGCTCAGTTAGAAGTGCCCACTACCCTTTGCGCCAATCGGGGCAATTTGCCCCGCTAAAGTTCATACTCACTAAAGTACTAGGTTAAGATGGAGCCTCTTCTGTCAATCAAATGATGTCGATGGTGATGTCCAATGCCACCGTTAATAGCACGAGTGCTTCATCTGGCGCTTCAGCTTTTTTTAAATTATTTTTTACATTTGACAGTTTATGTGCATGGAGCATGGGGCTGGGAGTGGATCGGCTTGTGGGGCTCCTTTTCCCTCCTCCTCCTCCTCCTCCTCCTCCATTATTTTTTTTCAGCAGCAGGAGTGCTTCATCAGGTGCTTCAGATTTTTAAAATTATTTTTACAATTTGACAGCTTATGAGCATGCTACATGGGGCTTTTTAAACGGGAGAGGGAACCCCCAGTCCTTATATGGATAATTGGCTTCCATATATGGACTGGGGTTCCCTCTCCCTTTGTTTAAAGAGCCCCATTCATATTGAGCATTTAAAGAATCCCATGTAGCATGCGCATAAGCTGTCAAATTGTAAAAATAAGTTTTAAAAATTCCAAAGCGCCCGATGAAGCACTCCTGCTGTTGAAAAAAAATTAATGGAGGAGGAGTGTGGAAAAGAGCTGTAAAAACCCAAAGCGCCGGATCAAAGCCGGTTGTTGCGGGGAGGGGAGGCATGTTCTGCCCCCTGGCCTTTACCCCTCCCCTGAACTTGACCCGATCATGATCATAGCAAGTTCAGATTCAATTGCACCAGGTTTTCCAAAAAGAAATGGTAAATACCCCACTTTTTGAAAACCTGGGCTGAGGGAGATTTGCGCTGGATCAGGTGTACAAAGCACGGATTTGATTGTGAATAAACCGGCGCCAGTATGAACTCCCCACTTTTAACCCGGTACACAAATCAAGGTATATTGTAGTCTGAGTGGCCCCTACAGTTCCCAGAATTCCCTAGCATTGAGCCAGGGCAGTTAAAGTGTCTCAAACTGGATTATTTTTGCAATGTGTTTTGGACCCAAGTTTGCAGCTATTGAAGAGGGAAACTGGAAGGAGGAGAGTGAAACTGGGACATTTTTAAAAGCAGCTGAAAAAGGGGGGATGGCAGAGAATTCATTGGGACCGTCTGCAACAGATTGGGCCAGTTGGAGCATTGAAATCCTCTTAGAAAACATGCCCTGCTTAAAAAGTATGGAGCTGTCAGAACAGTGTTTCTAAAGTTTTGAAAGCAGAGCCAATTGAAACTGGAACTGGAATGATCTGTAATTAGCTAAGGCAGAGTATGCAGGCAACAGTTCTAGGTTTATATATAAACTAAGTAAGGACTTAATCACATGAAGCTGCCAAAGTAGCAAAGTGGCTGTAAACTATTACATAACACAGTGTCTGTCCTGTAACGGCTTTGTATTCCATCTGTTTCAGGAATGCTTCTTTTCATTGATGGGCAACACTTGTCAATGCCTCACAATTACGCTGCTTTTTCACTATTGATTCATCTGTGGTAAATTCCTCCTGCATTCACATCATGCCAATGTACACAATTATGCTCCTCTTCCCTTCTCCCTCTTGCTATTCCCAAGCAGGCTGTCTTTCTTTTCTTTTTTGTCATTTTCTTTTCTTTATAAATAAAAATAAAAATACAGTCTGAAGGACAGCTAGGAAGGGCATAAGGTAGGAAAGCAGGGTTATAAAGACTGGCATGGAAGACATATCCTGGGACTATAGCATAGGGATGCCATATCCCGGTGGCTGCTGGGAAAATCCCACTTTTGGGGGCCCCTCCCAGTCACGGCCTGGTTTGGCCCCCACCTATGCATTTGTCCCGGTCCAGGGCCCGCTCCTGCAGCCATTGCTGCTGCCGCTAATGCAGCTGGCCACGGCGCCAACCCACCTCCTCCTTCCCTTCCTGGACTGGTGGGCAGCGCCAACCCACCTCCTCCTCTGGCTCCACCTTCCTCCTCCTTATTGGCGGCAGAACGTTGCCATGTGAGGTTCCATCTTCTTTTGATATAATTCAAAGATATTTTGCTATAATTCAAAGATATAGCCATGTTAGACTGTAGAATCAGTACGCAGACAGATCTTGTAGCACTTTGAGACTAACTGAAATAAAAAAATTGGTAGGATGAGCTTTCGTATACTTCAGTCTAGTTCCTCAGATGCATCTGAGGAATTAGGAAGTAAATTTATTTAATTTCTGAATCACCCTTCCTAGAATAGCTCACATATGTGCAAAGGCTCCAAATTTTCAATTGCTACAGGGCCCCAACTATCTTAATCCAACCCTGACTGTATGCCCTCATGAGTAGCCCTGTTCCTAGACATATTGACCCAGACATAAATTCTTCTGGATCCTGGTGGGCTTAATCCCAAATATTTATTAGGCAGTCCTGGTTATATGCCTATGAAAAATGACCTATGATTTTTATCTCACCTCCATATCTTTAGTTTCAGAGGTAAAGAAACCACAGTTGCCATCCCTTGCATATAAATAAAAGGGTTGCCACAGCTCTTGAACCTTTGATATTTATGTGGAAGAAAACATTTCAGCAGGTGTTGCTTGTCCGCTGCTCTCTTACATTTAATGGTTTTAAAGGTACAGGAGCCTTCAATTAAGGACCCATGGGATATATTTTTGAATAGACTGCAATAGTCTTTGAATAAATATGAATACAAAGGTCTTTAGTAGCTTTTAAAGGCCAAGGAACTGAATGTTCTTGGGAAGGCCCTGTAACAACTTTTTACACTAACACATTATGTAACATGAGGAAGAGCCATGTCACTGCATCAGACAGCTGATGTCAGCAGTCATAAAAGAGCAGCAAACTGTTCATTTTTAAATTTATTTATTGAATTTGTACTCTCAGGCAGAAGTACTAGTGGGATTTTTATGTTTATTTTTCCTCAGATGCCTAAATAATTTGACTAAGCATGGGTCACATTCACTTTGACTTCACATTAGGGAAAGCTGGACAAGATTTGCTGTTGTACTTCATCCAATAAAACATCTTGACTAGGACTTATTCCAGAGAAAGCATTCATAAGATGGCAGTCCTGATTCTTCATTGTGAAATTAAAGCAAGACGATGTAACCCCTCCTGTTTTACAAAAGGCTGTAATCCAAGACATGCTTACTTCTGGGTAAATATGCATGCAATCATACTGCAAGCATCTATTTTATTTATTTTTTTAAATGTAATTATTTTTTAAAGTTTTAATAAATTATTTATAGTTAGTTTACTAACAGACTGTTTTTGAACCATTACAGGACAAGCAGTTGAACAGAAGAAACAAAGGAGTAGTTTTAGAAATGATGGACTAAAGATGTATGAAGGTTAGGAAATGTTTCTTGCCATGGGGACTTCTTGGGGGACATTTGATCCTGATACTGGATTGATATAGTTGTTTTTTCTGTTACTAGTCCTGCTTTAAAAATAAACAAAGCTGTTTCCTGCTGCTATAGGAATGTTTCGGTTCTCTCAGATTTGCTTTATGAGAATGTTGTCACAGATTTACACTTCTCCGCAGCACTAGGTTGATTTTTTTTTCTTGGTATTACTGCCACAGAGAAATCCACTGAACCTTGAAGAGAGAATAAATACTTTCCCTAAGAACTGCAAAACCCATTCTAGAAACTCCTCACACTGGTCTGTAGTGGTGGGAACAAGCATCAGATTGTATGTGTGTGTTTTTTCAAGTTGCCTTTTGATTTACAACTTACAGTACTCATCAGCAAGTGAGGTAGGTAGAGATGCACTTTGGAATAATCAAGTGTTTGACTAGCAGAGTAAGATGGAGAGCAGAGAGAGGGCAGGACTGCGAATAACTATGCAGTGTTTGGAGAATGTGTAAGAGGGAAGGTAAACTTTATTTTCTGGTTTTAGTCTATGAAACGAGCACTGACCTCTTAAGAAAAAGGTAGGTTACAGCCTGGAAGCAGTGTGACACATGGAAAAGGCAAGGCCATCATTATAGGTGGCCTTAAAGATAGGAAGTAAAGGAGATACCTAATAATTAAAACCATTTTGTTACGCAACAAGGGAAGTACATGCAGGACTGAGTGGTTCTATTAAAACAGCCATCATATCAGTGGATCTAGGACACAGGACTAGCAATAAAAAATAAAGTAGATAGGCAGGTTCAGAATGGGTCTTTCATAATGTGGCCTGCCTAGTAGAAAATCAAAGACCTGAGGACAAAACAGGTGTTTTGTATACCTGTCTAAAATAGAGCACACCGCTGAGAATTCAAGGGCCCCAATGCGTTGCTGAAAAGGTTGATTGTGATTGTTTTCATATTAATTCTTCATAACTGTATTTTCTACCCTCTCAACATACAGACACAGCATACACAGAGGGGTTTGGTTTTGTGTTTGTTTATTTGCTTGCTTGCATTGTTTTTTGCTTCTGTCTTATAGTCCATTCAGATCTCCACCAATCCCATGAAAGCATTACATAGTACACCATATATAGCAAGAGTGGAAGGCTTCTTTCAACCTAAGAGTCAAAGTTAATTTTATAGATGTTTTGTTTTTATTTGTTTGATAAAACTAATTCTCTGCACTATACAAGATTGAATATTTATGGGAAATGATACTGACATTACATCTTATGAACAGTGCAGAGGTTATTTCCACCCATTCTAGGAAATACCCAAGACAAGAAACCAAATAAAGTAGCAATTATGTTGCCCATCTTATATTTGTGCTTTTCATTTCCCGCTGTGTAAATGGAGCACTTTACATTTATCTGTACTGAAATTCATTTTGTTAGTATTGGCCCAGTTGCCCAAGCGTTTAAGTTAATTTTAAATGCTGATCCTGTCCTCTGGAGTATTAGCTACCTTCCTAATATGGTGTCATCTGCAAACTTGATGAGCCTGGCCCTTTATGCCATAATCTAAGTCATTTATAAAGATGTTAAACAACACCAGGCCCAGGACAGAAGCCTCAAGAACTGTACTAGTTCCTTTTCTCATCAGGATGAAGAAGAAACATTGCTGAGTACTCTCTGGGTTTGGTCTATCAACCAGCTACAAATGTACCATATTGTAGCATTTTTTAAACCACATTTTATCAGCTTGTCTGCAAGAATATCCTGGGAAATTTCATCGAAAGCCTTACTGAAATCAGGATATATCCACTAGATTCATCTTATAATGTTTTATAAAAGTGGATTCTCCTTAATATATCTCTTGAGACAAAGTGATTGAAAATGCTGCATTTCTTGCCATGGATCTTTCTGAATGTGTTCAAACTGTATCTGAGCACTTCCTATTAAAAAAATAAATAAACCATATGCATGAATAATACACTCCCTTATGTACCTAGCTAGCATTTCCCTATTAAGCCAAACTATAACTGATGTTTCTGTTTTGCTAAATGTTTTTTGCCAGTGGCCAAATTCCAATGGTAAGTGTGCAAAAGCAAAAGAATGAAACTTTCTGTTTTATCACAGTTCATGAAAGGCATCTATCTAATCTCTCTATCTATCTTTTATTTCAAGTGTTTAGAATGGGAGTGAGAGGACTCAACAAAAGCTGGGAAACCATTTTGTGTCAGTCTCAGAAGGTACCCATTATGTACCAGTGAAATGTCCTTGTAACTGCTACTCCCTCAGTAAACTGGAAGCATGAGATAGTATAAAATGGAGACAGACACTAAATACAGCAAGAAATGAGATTGTGGTGCAAGTACCTCTTTATCTGCTTCCATTTTGAATGAAAAGAATATGTAAAGGCTTCCAAAAATAAACATCAAAAACATAGTTTTGAAAAATTACTTTTTTAGACTATAGTTCCCTGAAATTCCCATGTAATTTTTTTTAAACATACTTGGGCATTTTTTCTTCCCAAAACCATTCCAAACCCTGACCATAAGGACAGGTCACAGCCAGATTTACCACTTAAACTGACTAACTGGGAACTTTGAGAGGGAAAGACCACAATGTAATGAGATTCTCATAAAACAAATACTTGTGGTGGCCCAAGGGCAAGCAGCACAAAATATAGCCAATGTCAGACCAACTGAATCCACAGAGCTTTTATTCATAAAGCATGATGCAAAGGCTAGGCAGTTATTTGTGGCCGGTGGTTCCCAGTGATCATATGTCCAGCTGTCATGACCTTTTACAACATTTTCTTCCCTTAAAACAGTGGTCCCCAACACACCTCAGATAAAGTGCAATACAGCTGAAGTGGTACAGAAAGCTACATTTCTCTTCCAGCTTTAGCAGGCTGGGATAAAAATCAATGCCTTGTGAAAACAGAAAACTGTAATACTTTGCACAGGGCTTCCAATCATAAGACAAGTTTCATAGAACATTATGAACTGCACGTAGAAACACGATTCAAATCCTCCACCCACTGAAAGAGCACCACCTCTCCAGACTATACAATAAGCATACTGCAACTGAACTTAGCCAACGATCAAGGACTGTAGGATCCAACTCAACTGGTGATATGTAGCCAGGCAAAATGTGATTAAGTTTGTTCGGAGTGGAGCCAGAAAAAGGAAGCCAAACAAGTATGTTGGGAAAGTGCATGATGAAAGTGATTATGATTCCAATTTGACATCTGAAATTAGATACCCTAAGTGAAATGACGGGCAAGGCCTCGCACGGAATTTTTTAAAAAATGAATATGAACCAATTGCTTAACTATGACTCTTGTTTTTCCTTGATGGTCTCTCACTTTTTTGGTGTCTTCTACTTACCTTGGAAAAACAGTTAGGTCATTGGTTTGGACTCCACTTTAAATGTAATGAGATGAGATTGTAAAATTCACATATGTCAAGACAAGATTTTTATCATTATTATGTCAGCCCTCTCCCTTAAGTAGAGCAAGTAGACACTAGACTATTGATGGTACAAGAAAATCTCTTGATTAATCACAACTTCATGCTGTACAAAACAGTAATGTGAAAGTCGGTTGCTATGTTACTGTACTGTTAGAAGCAAAGAGCAGGTAAGAACTTTGCATTCTCATTTGAAGAAAAAGAGGAATGATGTTCAACTGGCCTTACTGAAGATTTTACAGAACATTTTCTCTTGCTGAGAGCAGAATTGAATTAATTTGGCCCAACAGATATATCCAGAAACAGGTAAAAGGGCCACACTCAAGTTTCAGGCGGATGGATTTAAAAAACAAAACAAAACCTAACACTATGCGGCTGCTTTGAAATTATAAGACAAGCACCATTTCACACACAACCAAGGACCTATGAAGTTTCAACATCAAAGCTCTTCCTTTATGGAATTTGTTTATGTACCCTTTTTATGAGGAAGAGACTATAACTCAGTAGAGGCATATGGAGAAGACAGAAGTTACTGAAAACTACATATCTTCTCTACCATATATTTTTGCTCTTTGTTAGCCAAACTCTGCAAAAGATTATCAAATAATCACATCCAGCAAAGACCATAAGATATAGATTTTAAGGTATGTGAATTAGTTAATGCTAGTTAAAGCCAAAAAATCTTTTTCCCCAGTTGTGAAAGCTGGAATGTGAAGAAAGTTGTACTATGTATATGCATGTGCCTTCATGCCTCCTGACAACTTATGGCGACCCCATGATATTCATAGGGTTTTCTTAGAGAAGGATTACTCAGAGGTGGTTTTACCAGGTCCTTCCCTTATTAATATAGCCTAGAGCACTCATTGGGTGTCTCCAGGACTGACCCTGCTTAGCTTCCAAAATCAGACGGGATCTGGTGAGTGGCAACACCGGGGCATTGATGGGGGTAGTAGCAGTAGCCTATCCCACCCTCACCTCCCACTGTCTTGCTCACTTGCCACCCTCTGCTATCACGGCTGCCACCCTGGCTCTCTCCCCAAGGAGAGGGCCCAGGCAGTGGCAAAGCCGCAATGGGTGTGCTGGCTTTTCACCATCCTTGCCACTGCTTGGGCTCCCTCCCTGGGGAGAGGGCTGGGCAGTCATGAAACAACACAGGTACACTCAACCCATCTGTTGTCCTTAATGTCACCTTGGTTCCCTCCCCAGTGAGATGGCCAGGGCAGTGGCAAAGCCATGAGGGGAGCATTTACTCCTTCGCCACAGTAGGAAGAACGCCCAACCGGGTGTCACCCCTTCTCTGGGGTGTCACCTGGTGTACTCTATACCTCTTGCATCCACCCTATGACACCCCCTGCACCCACTCAGTGGATCTGGTGCTGAGAGGAAGGAAAAAAACTCAGTTGAAATGTGCTGTTGGAGAAGGGTTCTGTGGATACCATGGACTGTTAAAAAGACAAATGAATGGATCTTAAAGCAAATTAAGCCTGAGATATCACTGAAAGTAAAGATTTATTTATTTATTTATTTAATATGCCAGCTGTCTCCTAAAATGAACTTTAATTGTTTTACTTGTTTTTATCTATTTTTATGAGATGTTTGTAATAGTTTTATAATCTGTAAACTGTTTTGATCTAGAGAAAAATGGTATACAAATAAATTTTATTATTATTATTATTATTATTATTATTATTATTTATGGCATCTCACAAAAGATACTTAATACCATTTTAAAAGCAGAATTAAAAACATCACATTAATATAACAAGTTAAAAATATAAACTCCTTAAAAACATACTAAAGCTGCAACTGCTCTACAAAAATAATCTAGGCTGACACCACTTTAACTGCCATGGCTCAATGCTATGGAATTCTGGGATTTGTAGTTTTGTGAGATATTTAGCCTTCTCTGTCATAGAGCTCTGATGCCACAACAATTCCCAGAATTTCATAGGATGGAGCCATGGCAGTTAAAGTGGTGTCAACCTGGATTATTTCTGCAGTGCGAGTGCAACCTAAGTTTAAAATATAAAACCATTAAAGACATATAAAATCAAACACCCCAAAAGGAAGTCATCCTGAGTGCAATTACATATTAAAAGCCTGCTTGAAAAGAAAAGTTTTTGGGTGCCTGCAAAAGGAGAACAGGGAGCGTACCAACCTAGCTTCCTGTGGAAGGGAGTTCCAAAGGTTGGGAGCAGCCACTGAGAAGGCTCTCTCTCACACTCAGTGACTAAGCTGAGGCTGCCATACTTTGGACGTACGTATAATGAGATAACATGACTCATTAGAAAAGACAGTAATGCTTGATAAAGTGGAGGGTAGTAGGAGAAGAGGGACAAGTGGATTAATTCAATCAAGGAAGGTGTAGCCTTGAGGTTGCAAGAGCTGGACAGGACATTTGACGATTAGGGCTCTTGCAGATCTGTCATTCACCCAGCCACTACAAGTCAAAGAATAATTGATGACCAGTAAAAACAGTACTCCAGAAAGTATGACAAAATTAAACATATCGGGGTTTTTTTTTAAAAAAATTAAGCCTCTCCAGATCCCATCCCTTGGGCTTGTTTTATTACTTTGATGTCTTTCCCCCCATGTTAGGATAAAACAAGGCAAAACTAATCATTTGATATCTCTCCACTTTAAATTCATAATTGTGCTGAAATTAATGGAAATAATTCATTTTAACAAGATCAGAATGCCTTATAGTAAGTCATCACATGTTTATAAATCAGATTTTTAAAAAAAAAAAATCAGTGTAAGCAATAAAAATACAAAATACATTAGAACAGCATTTATTTTGAGGCTTTAAAACACACAGTAGTTTTAGGTGAATTGCATACAGTCATTCAGTAAGCAAATCATTCAAGATTCCTTTTCATACTTCACTTTCATATATAAGTTACCCATAGCTCAAAGGAATTTTTTTACTAAAAAGGGAATGGTTGCTGGGAGCACCTAATTAATTAAAGTTACCCAAAGATGAATAATGCAATATAATACTTAGCATAGTTTAGGCAAAGGTTTTGAATCAGCTTCCAATTTTCCTGCTCATAATTAATTGTAGACACAAATGATAGCATGCAGACACTTAATTAACTGGTTGTTCCTTTAGGTATAGTGAATAGTCAACTGTACACTGTCGCTAGCCTCATGATGAATGACATCTGTGATTTTAGCTGCTCTTGCAAAACTGCAGGTGTGAAATGAAAAACCGTGTTCTAGCCTATTTAATATTTTGGTTCTTAGAACGCTGTGAATGGAGAATACACGCAATCCTTTGGCTGTGTCTATTTTGACTGATACGGACAGATAATGTTTTTAGTAGATGAAGAAGCCATCATTTAAGGTTACGTAGGAAAGTGGAAATTTGAGTGGAAGGGTGGGTTGCTATGTTCTCCCCCCATATGAAGCACATTTTGGAAAAGAATTTGCATAATGTCTCTTTGCTTTCCAGGCACACAATATCCAAGTGAAACAGTGCTGCTGCATTCCACTTGCAATATGGAAGAGCCACTATTAGTCACAAGTGAGCAGTAAAGTCGAGTAATGAAACAGCAGGGTTACATTCCATGTTCATCCAAAAAGGAGGAGAAGGAAGACTGATTCAGCAAATAGCAACATTTACAAAAGGTAGACCAAAGAAAGGAAAAAGTTGTTCCGAAGTTCCTTTTACAAGGAAGTGCTTTTTCTTTGGTTGGCAGACATCCACCATGAATTAATTCTGTATTACTACTAGGTGACCACACCTTGCAGCCATATTGGTATGGAGTTGCAGCAGCCTTCTTTAACTAGGCAACCTTCAGGCATATTGATCTACAACTGGATATGTGGGTCAGGGTGATAGTACAGTTGGCCCTTCTTATACACTGATTTTTTAATACACAGATTCAAGTCTACATGGTTTGAAAACGTTCCAAAAAAGTATAAATTTCAAATGTCAAACCTTGATTTTCCAATTTTTATAAGGGACACCATTTTGCTACATCATTATATTTACTGGGACTTGAGCATACACGGATTTTGTTATCCATGGGGGATCTTGGAACCAAACCCCAACGTATAACAAGGGTCCACTGTAGCTGGAATGCACCAGCTTCAAGAAAGCTTGGTTAAAGCATCAAACTATGGCTTAGGAGACCCATATTCAAATCTCCAGTCATTCATGAAGCTTGCCAGATGACAGTGTGTCAGATACTAAAACAACTTTCCAAACCTCACAGGGATTTTGTGAAAATAAGGTTGGGAGAAGACCAGACAAATATAATAAATGCAGAAATACTTAATTTCAACATGACTTTGCTGCCACATCCTTAATACAATATTTTCAGCACCCAAATGAAAATAAACAACAACAGAAAACCCAACAAATGATAGCAAATCAGAATGGAATTTTGCAAAAACAAGACAAATTCAAGACATAAGTATGCTAGAAAAGATCATGCTTGGTAAAGAAGAGGGCAATAGGAAAAGTGGAAGACTGTCTACCAGATGGGTAAATTCAATGAGGCCATGACCATGAATCTGCAAAGAGCTGAGCTGGGCAGTTGAGCATAGGGTGACCTGGAGATTTCTCATTCATAGGGTAGCCCTAGGTTGAAATCAACTTGAAGGCAGTTAACAACAAATATGCCAGGAGGGAACACCTGGACAGCAGGGTGTAGAAAGCTTTTCTCCTCTCAGGGATGACTCATATATCATTTTCTACTGATTGTTTCTTTCCTTGTGAACAATTTACCTACATCTGTGAATAGTTTACCTACATCTGCAAACAGCATTATTATGCAAGATGGCAGTCAAAGATTTCAGGTCCAGTAGCTTCTTGACTCTATTATTGCTTTGCCCCTGGCAAAGTTAGAGTAGTAGCCCTGCAATAAAGTAGAACTGAAGTGGGAGGTCATACCATGGAAAGAGATACCAAATAACACAGAGTTTTCTAATAACAGTTGATGTACTTGGAAAAGGGACTTAGGATAGTATCAGATTAGTTTTGGTTCAACATAAAATTTAGAAGAAACACTGGGCAACATGTTGGTTTTTGCATGTAGCAAAAAGTAATGCATGAAACTGTTGAGCCATGGTTTTGAGTCAGGCCAAGTCCACTTGTGAACTTACATGAAAGGGCACAGGTTTGCTCTCATGAACTCCATAACAGAGCATGGACAACAAGACTAAATACAAAAGAATTTCTATGAATATCAAGGCTCTACAACCTGTTTTCTTAGGATTTTTTCCCCTTAAAAGATGCAAGTATTCTAATTGTTGCATTTTCAGAATCACGTGTGTAATTCCCTGAAAGTATGTATGTTTTCCAAAACCGAAACATAACCGTTAGGGTTCTATTTTTGTTTTAAAATGTTATTTTATTCATTGTTTCAAATTTGACTATTATCTTTCCCTTCCACTTCTTTCCAGCAAGCTGCACGGTGAGATGGCAAGCGGGGCCTATTGAGAGATCATCTCCATGGGGCTCCTCCCTCAACTGTCACCAAGAATCATCCAGTCCATTGAGTTACTATAATGGGAGATAGAAAGCAGGCTCAGTCCATCAGTTTGCTAAAATCTTAGCTCTGTCAGCTCTTCTTCTATTTCCAATTGATTATTGTAAGAACTACTATTTAACATTAAAATCTAGTGACTCTGTTTTCTTTTCTTCTTTTTCTACCCTCCCCATTCTTTTTTTCCTTTTATGTCATGGTATTTGGATTCTACAGCTGTGGGTAAGGACACTGTTGGCCTCCTGTCCCCCTGGTTGCCTTCCTGCTGGCTGCAATCAGGAATGGTCTTGTCCTCATGTCCTGCTGGCATAACTCCCATGGGCAACAGATTGGATACTCTGTGAACATGATTTTGGATTAGATAGCCTGTAATCTGACCCAACACATTTGGTAAAAAAAAATATGAGAGAGACAGAGAGAGAAGAAAAGAATGAGAAATGGTTACACTTGAATATGCATCACTTAAAGTTTCATTACTTAATACATTCAGGTACAAGTTAGGAACTGTCTGTATTGAAAAAGAGCCACATGTGTGATGCAAGGTGAAGTCATTTTAAAACTCCCTCTAAAAGAGTTGATTCATTCACACATTACTTCAAGCTGTAGCCATAAGTGAAAATGATAATAATAATAATAATAATAATAATAATTTGTTTTATTTATATACCGCTATTCCAAAGATCATAGCGGTGAACAGCAAGTAAGCTAATTAGCAAGTAAGCTAATTTGCCCCCAACAGTCTGGGTACTCATTTTAGCGACCTCGGAAGGATGCGAGCCTGAGTCGAGCTTGGGCCCTTTTGCTGGTCTTGAACTTGCAACCTTGTGGTTTTGAGTGAATGGCTGCAGTACAGGCATTTAACCACTGCGCCACCAGGGCTCCCTGATGAGCTTGATGAGATATTCCTAAAAGCATTGATCAATCATCAGAGCAAATGAGTGGCAAACTTGTTACATTCAAGATAAAATTTTGAATTTATAGTTGGTTTCTCTGTAAATGGATTACCACTATCGACCCTATCACATGGGGTTATACAGCAGTTTACCTTTCCCAAATTCAGTGCTAATTCAGGAGGCAGCTAGGCCCTAAAAGTACAGAAATCACTGCTGACTCACCACCCGGGTCCATCCCAAATGCAGCCCAGGTCCTGTAAGAGGTCAGAAGCTTCGGTTTTCGAAAAGGGGTCATTGAAGCAGCTTACAGGACCCGGGTTACATTCAGGATGGCCCCAGGCAGTGATTCGGCAGCGATTTCTGTATCATAGGACCCACTGCTTCCCGAATTAGCACTGAATTAGGGGAAGATAAGCCACTGTTTTATCCTCAGCCAATAGAGTCCTATATCTCAATATCATGGCAGTGATGTCTCAAAATGAAGTGAAACAACCCTCTCACAAATGGAGTAAAGCAACACAATTGGCTGATGAGGTATTTCTTGTCTGGTGGACCTGCTCTACAGACTGTATGAGATTTCCCTAGAAATCAGGCACAGATTGCTGAACCCACACTTAACCATACTTTAGGAGACCCATTAAAACCAATGTTGTCTAAAATATTCCCAATGATTTCATTGTGTATAGCTAAGTCTAGATTCAGACCAAAGGCTATAAGTCAAAGGCAGGGGACATGATCTTGTGAAGGCTGCTGGACTAATATCCCATTTTTCCTTACCATTGACTATGGTGGCTAGGATTGATGGGAGCTTAAGTCCAAACAACATTTGGAAGGCCACATGTTCCCATCCCTGATATAGGGTGTTGGCTGGGAAAATTTAATTGGCTAAGAGCATCACAGTTAATAAAGGTAATATTTGCCTTTTAAAGCTATGCCAGTAACAAATA
The DNA here is from genome assembly GCF_019175285.1 of Sceloporus undulatus. Lineage (NCBI taxonomy): Eukaryota > Metazoa > Chordata > Lepidosauria > Squamata > Phrynosomatidae > Sceloporus > Sceloporus undulatus. The sequence continues at coordinate 194,853,048 of NC_056524.1, read as the reverse complement.
AACAAACACTGATACTCTGGCTGGAATCCTAAACCTCCTTGCTAAGGAGTAAGCTCTACTGAAGGCACTGACATGCACTTCTGAGGAAATACAGACTGCTCTATAAGTGTTACATATATGCTGTGTATGGCTGAATAACTTGAAAAGTTATCAAAATGTGTAGGAAAATATAGGGTCAATTGGCATTTTATATCAGAGGTGGGTAACTCCCAGAGATTGGAGGCCCTCATTGGTTCTTTGGGGGGGGGGGGGGCTACACCTACCTGCTGTACCCCACACCTCACAAACAGCCTGGAAGCAGAGCAATGCTATTGATTAATTGATTAATTAATTAATTATCCCACCTTTCTCTAAAAAGGGACTCAAAGCAGCTTACAGTATAAGTTAAAACAAAATAGCTAAAACAGTATGTGGTCCAATGGGCCCAACACATCAGCAGAGCTTCTGTGGCTCACCACAGCCCATATTATTTAGTGGTGGCGCATGCTCACATATGCACTGACATGGACACACTCAGGTTGTCACTCATTGAATAATATGGGGCTTGATCATCCAAGGTTTTTTTGCATGTGCACAGTGAACAGAGAACTGAACTCCTGCAGATGGAATGAATCCACTGTACATAAGTGGTTTTTTTTAAAAAAAAGCTCATTCAACCAATTAAAGCACTACTTTTATGACATCAATTTCAAAACAAAAAGGCTTAAAAAGCATACCTATTGCACACCCCTTTACCCTAGTCAGTTAAATGCTGAAGGGATTTTTTAAAAAGGACGGACTTTTCTTGCCAGTGAAAAGAGAGCAGAGAGAGAGCCCCAAAACACCGATGCTCTCTCAAGTGAGAGTCCATAGTCTAGGAGCAGCCACTGAGAAGGTCTCCTGTGTGCTCCCCAGAGATCACAAGACTCAGACAGGCACATATGGGCAGATACAGGTTTTCAGATAGTCTCTGGAAATATTAAGAAAATTGATAATATTATGGTGATGGTGGTGATAAAGATGCCACATGGCCCTCTCCAGGAAGAGTATTGTACCCCTCGTATACATCAGTGGCTGTTGGTTTTGAAGTGAGGAGAGCATGATGTAGAGAGGTGAGCTACACTCATATAGGTATTTGTCGAGTAGGAGTGAGGAACATTTGGCTCTCCAGATATTTTGGCCTAAAACTCCCATCAGACTCACCTTACATGACCAATTGTAAGGGATTATGAAGGTGGTAATTTAAACATCTGGAAAGCCAAGTGTCCCCCATTTCTGCATTTGAGAAAGACAAAGAGGAATTAAATGCATGGCTGCTGTTTTCAGCAGTGCTTGTCCATTGAATTTATCTTGTAGTTCTGGTCTGAGAACGGAACTTGGCCATGAAAGGGCTTAAAGCAAAAACTTGCACTAAGAAGGATTCAAGGCAATTTCCGGTAAGCAAGAGGTGGTGCCCCTGTTTCTGTCAATAAATCTAATTGCATCAATGTGCGTGGGAGGTAAACTATGCAAGATAATGTTGTTGGATTAGGCAGTGTTACAAATGATTGCTTAATTATTGTTTTGGTAAATTTGCACACAAGTAACTTTAATTTTACAGTAGTTAAAAGCTGCAAGGCTCCCATTAGGGTGTATATGATTACACATAAGATTTCTCAGTAAAATGTTTTAAAGAATAGACATCTCAAAAAACTAAAAAACTGAAGAACAACTTTCTGATCAAGACCATGAAATAAAGAAGCTGAATTAAACTAATAGTGGGGTAGAGGGACAAATAATCAGTTATTTCATTCTTACACATGAGAATGAAATCTTTCCCTTTGTTGGATGAGATTTCAAGAGTATCTGCACATTTTTAATGACTATTCACATTTGGGGAACTTATCCCAAAAATGCTGAGGTTTATACTGCTGAGGTTTATACTCAACATCCTTTTATGAAGATTTTCACACAGCATCGTTATATCGTTCCTTTATCGTCCCAAAGTGTAGTGGAATTGTCATAACAGATAGACGATTCCAGAAGATTTTCACATGAGGCTGTTAGTGTTCTTAAATCATTGATATATTAGAATTCAGCAATAAATGATTACAATACAATTTCAAAACAGATGAATTGCTGAATTCTGATATATCAACAATTTAAGAACACTAACAGCCTCATGTGAAAATCTTTTGGAATCGTCTATCTGTTATGACAATTCCACTACACTTTGGGACGATAAAGGAACGATATAACAATGTCGTGTGAAAATCTTCCTTCAAAGATAAGAAAATTCAGAAATAAGTCTTTCCATTCTTACATTATAGAAACCAAACAATCAGTATTGTTCAAAGCCATCCTAGACTCTGAACATGCATGTGAAAAGGATTCAGCCAAGCCCTGCTCTCAGAGGTTCTTCAGCAGACTTTCTGGCTGCGGCAAATGGAACCACAGCTCAAAGGGAATTGCAAAATACGTATCAGTGTGAAACTCAAAGTGGTTGTAGAAACAGTATGTGGCCTAACCACCACTCACTGCATATCCGCAGCCCAAGAAGCTAGGTGGCAGCAAGAAAATCCCAACCATGTGTGCCTCACGTCAAAGAAGGAAGAAGGAATTATATCTGCAAAGTAAGACATGCACACATGTACACAAGTACCCTACCAAGATGAGATCAGCATTCCAACAGCCCCTACTGCTTCTTTAGGAAGCATTTATGAACATAGATTCACACTGCTAAATAAATATTTGCATGATTTTTTAAACATTAATTTGAAAGATTGACTGACTATCCAAATGATGATTACAAGTGGGGGAACCCACTTTGAAAATTCAATCATCTCTGTTTTCTTATTTGAAAAGAATTACAACTGCTAGATATTAAACTATGAAGAGCATCACTAATGTCCCAAAGAGACTTTATAAGGGTAGTCAATGTTGCTTATGTTCCATAATGGAAGATAGTTCAAAACCAGAGCTTGGAAATGTTTGGGGTGGGGTCGGACCACAGCTCTCAGAATCGACTCCTACAATCTGGGAGAAACAGAATGAAAAAGGAATTTTTCCAAATGATGTGTAGGTCAGGCCCAAATATTCTCAGCTCTCGAAGACCTGGTTCTCAACTACTTGAGGCATGATTAGAGGATGCTTCTTCTGCATTACATTTCAGGTTTCTGGTATTGAGAAACATTTGATTCCTATTGAGGCATGGTATGATATATTAATTTTGAAGGAGACTGTAATATGCATCAGTTAAATGGAGCAATCACACTCCTCTGAAATACACAAGCATAAACTAGAGGCTCCAATGACTGTAGAAACAAGCTGAAGAGACTTTGGAAAATCTTGGCTGAATTTTTCCCAGATAATAAAAGTACCTATTAGAATTGTGCAGCCTGTCTAATCTGAACTAAGCCTATCTCTCAGGTGCTTCAAGACTTGAATCCCAAAACCCAAAGCCCCTCACAAAGCAAGTTCAACCTGTGTGATGTCCTCCACGGGATGTTTAGCAGTAGCATCCCTATACTAAAGACTTAAATTAAGCTGGCATTTCATGCTGAGTGCCAACCTTCCCACTCTCTCAATAAAGATTGTTGATTCAACCTGGATGATGGACAGCACTGTCTTTGACAGTAAGTGAGTTAACCCCATTCTTGCCCAAGAAGTCAGCTGATTAATTAAACCTGCCTATTTAAAATTCTGTGGATTTCAGGACTGGTGGTGTGGAAAATCAGGGTGGAAAGTCTTTGAAATTAGCCAATAGCCATGAAGAAGGGAAGAGTTTAGGAACACAATCTTGCCGGATGGGAAAGGATATTAGGAAATATGTGATATCTTGTTATTTTGATTAATCCTTTAAAAAATGATAGCAGACTTCGCAGCTGTTCAAATAGCGGTGTTCAACAACCTCTACAAGTCTGTTGGCAGCAGCATCAGTGTAGTGTAACACACCTTCCAAATCTTTAACATATACAGATAGAGTGCAAATACTTCTGGCTGCACTCAGCCTTCCTCGCTGTGCCCAGAGAACACCACACTGAAGGACATTTGAGTTTGTTTTTCTTTTGTTTGGCTAAGAAGATCATGGGAGGAGTGAAAGCTGACTTTGGCTGTTGCTTTGTTTTACTGGGCTGATGAGGCCCACCTCAGAGAGAGAGAAAGAGAGAGGAAAGGTAGCCAGCAAGGATGACTCGTTGTGGAAAATACTCATACCTACAAAGCACAGTTTACATTAGAATCCAATAGAAGCTGGCAACTTACTATGTCTCCAAGTTCTGCAGGGTGTTAGAGGAAGTTGTATAGTGCTCTAAAGGTGCCATGTCTATTGTTTTTGTGGTGTTAGCCCAACATTCCACAACAGGCATGAATCAGTCATCGAGATTTCCAGTGTGCCAAGTTTTATGCTTGGCACACTGACTTTTGAGGTTAGTTAATTAAGATGAAGAAAAGAGAACTGTAATAACATGCATTTCAGTCTTCCAAACCTTTATGTGAGCCACTGAAGAACCATGAAAAGGGCCTATGTAATCCTAATGCCTTTTAATTTTTGCAAGAGCTTTCTGATGGATCCATTAAATAGGAGGGAATGCAGGACAAAGAGACCATCAAATCCATCCTGTGAAGCGGGCCGAAAGAGCTGTACACATAGATCAACACCACAATAAGCATCAGCAGCAAGCCACAGTTGGAAAGCAAGTGTAAACAGGATGCCTTGCAAGATACTTGCCAATTAGATATATCCAAAGGATTTGAACAGGCGAACTCAGCAATATAATAAAGGAGTAACACCAAACCATTCTACAAATCAAAATCTCTAGTGAACTCGGCAGAATAAGGATTTCCTAAACACTTCCAGTAGTATTGAAAGATAACATAATACATTGTAGTAAGGTCTTACACCTCTTTCTGTCCCATTTCACACCCTCTACCCACACTCACCAACCCCTCCCCCCCAAAAAAACCCTAAAGGCATCTCTTTGCTAGGTTCTTCTTTGTTACTGTTCCCAATCCAATAATAAGGAGAAGAGAGAATCTTTTCACTGTGTACTCAGGAGCTGAACAGACCACCCCTAAGGGCCAGCCTGCAGCCACCCCTTTCAGTGCCAGATTGGGGCTGCAGCAACTATATGCTGCGGCCCCAATCTGGCCTTTCCGCGGCACAAAAGGGCATCATAGCCACTAGCACTGTGGCTTTTCGGCATTGCTTTGCCACTGTATCCATCTGCCACTGTGATGCCACCCACCATGCAGTGGGGCTCGCGGTGTCACACCAGCATGGGGGCAGAGTCAGGGCACGTGTCATGCAGACACCATGCCCCCACTCTGCCCCGATGCTGGCCTTTATCACCCGTCTGTCAAGGCTGTGAGTCTCTCCAAAACCAATCAAAATAGCGTTAAATTTTTTTAAAAAAACTCTTCCTCATCAAGAGCATGGGGAATAACATGTCAGCACTTTCCTTCTCCACCATCACCATGTTGCCACCCAAAGAAATCTTAACTATTTTTTAGATTGACTTAAGTCCTCAGTTTTTGTGTAGTAGAGCAGACTTGGTAGGTTATATTTGCTTCAATGTGAAAAGATTTTAACTAGCCACATGTTGTGAATCCTGTTCATTTTCTTCCTGCCTAATATCAAGCACTGCCAGTATCAAATGTATATTTTCCAGGGGTGGCACTTGGGGCGGAGGGGAGGACATGCCAGCAATGTCAAGTAAAAAAAACAAAAAACAGCAGTTATAGATCTGGTAAACACCTTCAAAAATAGAACCAGCTGCCAAAAACAAGAAGCTGTGAAGCAGCACAAGCAGGAGAAACACCAACATCAGACTTGACAGCCATATCTTAAGAATGTGGTTTGTTTTCTGGGGGTGGAGTCTATCAATGGAAATAGGTGGTATGACCCAGCTGGTGGTGCTTCAAAAACAAAATTAATCTATACCCTACCCTTCAAAGTTCTTTATATCCACTTCTGTTTGAAGGATGTTGGCAGTACCTTATGAATCCACAGGCTTAAATTTAAAGCTTGAAAAATGACATAATGCATTCCGTTTTTCAAATACAGCAAACTAGTTTAGATACTGCTACTGCCACTGCCAAGAACACCAAAAGAAACAACCACAAGACTGTAGATCTCCAACTGTTCTGTCCTTGCATGCATCCTCACATTCTTCCGGAATATCTTACCACCTTTTAACATGCTGAAGTGCTGTTGAGGAAAAACATGAGGCTTTTTTTCCCCACAAAAACCTGGTTCCTGCACAGGAAACAGTATTTTCTGCACAGAAAATGTTTGTTTTTTGATTAATTGATTGATTGATTCCATGCAAGGTGCAGAAAAGAGAGTTTTGCACAAAAATGTGTTTTTCTGTGCAGAATCATTCTTCCACAATAATTTGGGATTTTCGAATACAGAGAAGATTACGCGAGATCCTTGCTGGTCTTCTGTCCTTCCTGATAGGGTTTCCTGACTGTTGGACCTGAGAATGAATTATAATTAATATTCTTTTCATCCTTAAACTGCAACAGTAGGAAAAACACAGCGGTTTGCTCAGAACATGATGAGTATATGTACAGGTATAGCTGGCAGATCCTTATTAGTAAATTTATGGGTAGCAAAGATTTACATCCTGGCTGAAAAAAAGAATTTCAGCCCTGCCTAGCCCAGTAGGAGGTGCTTCTAAGAAATTTGTCACAGAATTTTCTTCACTTCAGCCATACTTGTACCTTTCCTTTAGACAGAACTGTCTGAGCAGCATAGCAGTGAATCATTGCTGGTTCACGTCCATTTGTTTTGTTCCTCAAGCCTTCATTCTCACCGCCTAAATACCCTTAAGTCATCAGATCCCATCTGGTCTTGAAATCTAAGCAGGGTCAGCCCTGGTTAGCATTTGGATAGGAGACCAATGAATACCAAGAACTGTAAGCTATATTACAGAGGAAGCAACTGGCAAAACCACCTCTACGTATTCTTTGCCTATGAAATTCATGGGGTTGCCCCTAGTTGACAGGCGACCTGAAGGAACATGTATACACATATTGCTCCATTCTCCATTTTGGTCTTTGACTAAGCCTTTTAATATAGTCTGTTAGTGGAGACACTTTTTCCATGGTTGGACTGTGGTGGTGAGGGAATGCAGAGAAAATCTGTTGATCCAAACACTGTATTTCTCCAATGTCCTATTGCCTTTGCAACTCTCAGGTCCACATCCTTTTTTTGCTGGCATATTCCCTTATCATTACATTGGCATAGTAAACCAATACCGCAGCTTCTATACAGTTTATCCAAACAGCCCCATCACAAGCTCTGCACAGTTAAACAACGTTCAATTGGCAGCTATGAAGTAGCAAAATACAAAGAAATGACTGGGAATGAGGGAACCATCAGGGAAGATTCTGAGGCACTGTTATCGTCATGTGAATATTTAGTTTGAAAGGTGGATTGTGTTTTATACATCTACCTAGAATAGGACAAGGAACCTGTCCATTTCCAGATGTGAAAAAGTAAAATAAAATGCAAAAGAACTCCTACAACTGAGTGCCAATGTAAAGCCTATATAATTACCTTTGTGCCCAAAGATTCACCCACAGGTATTTCCTTCACACAGCTGCTAGCATCAGGTGATTTTTTCCCCTGCCCTCCCACTCATTTTGCTACCGTTTTTTAAGTGAAATGGCCCAATGCCCACTGGAATCACAGTTCAGCAAACTAACTTGTTTATGAATCTGCACTGACTTATTATAAGACTGATAGAGCAAACAGGTATTAATAGTAAAAATACTGTAATGAAGTCACAATTTTACAGTGCATTGCTTTTAGCTGAAACCTCTTACATGTAAGTTACACAGCTTCTTTGTGAATGAAGCCAGAAATGTTCAAACACTGGCAACAGAGACTTAACCTTGCTGTATGTCAGACAGGTAAAAATCACATCCTCATAGGGAGAATAATGTTTCCTTCCTCAGGAAAAAGGAAAGGTTAAAACATTCTACCACATCCCAAAAGCCATTAGTTAACTTTAGAGAGTCAGCTAACGTATGCTTTAAGTGTGCGTCCAAGCATTAAAAGCTAAAAAAAAACTATAAGAGAGAAAGTAGATCATCTTTGTGCCAGCTAGAACATTTTGCATTCCGAGACAGAAAACAAGATGGTAACTTACACAGTCTCTCAAGTCAAAGTGCCTAGTATCCAAAGCCAACCAAGTTATTTTCACACCTGAGACTGAAAGTTCCAAAAGCACCTCTCTCTATCCCTGTAGGTAACAAAACAATAATACAGGTTGAGTATCTCTTATCCAAATGCTTGGGACCAAAAGTGTTTTGGATTTTGAATTTTTTTCAGATTTTTTGTGGGGGGGAAATTCTTTACCATGGCCTTATCAAGATAACAATATAGTTGTACATAGGTTGCTGGGGTCAACAAAACCATCTGCAAATATGATGTAGGGTCTGCGTGGTTTCATGGTTTCCAAACATAAAAATACCATTTTCTGCCATTAGCACATGTATGACATAATTATTACTGCTGCTTAATTATAACATTTCCATAATAATTCATTATGGATTAATTGAATATTTTGTGTAGAATTATGTAGAACATTTTGAACCTGCAGGAGTATGATAGACAAACTCAGTAGTGTCTACAAACTCAGTAGTGTCTTATTTTGGGAGATTCATGCCTCAAAGTTATGTTTCTCAGTGCCTGTTGTGAAGATGCTGAACCATGGCAAATATTTTTCCTTTTATCCCGAATTCTGTGCCACCACACCTAGTATGAACCTGACCCATGAATAGCTGAGAACAACTTAAGATATACCAAGAATATAGGAAGGCACCATAGCTCAATAGCAAAACATATGCATAAAGGACATCCCAAGTTCAATCACATCCAGTTAAAAAGATCAGGGAGCAGCTGGAAAAACCACTGTCTAAAACACTGAAGAGCCTCTGCCAGTCAGAGTAGCCAATACAAATAGTCTCACTGCCTGGAATGCAGTGTCCATGGCCACATGACATATAACTTTTAGATCTCCATGGCCAGATGACATATATGTTTGAACATACAATACTTCTACAACTGTTTAAATGTCACCTGAGGTAGTCATTTGAGAAAGAAGACCAAAAGCCCTTGGGCATGAAGCTTTGGACTTTGGCCAACCATTTCCATTGAATGAGCCATTGGATTTATTTGACAAAATTGAGCACAGGTTTGTATGTATGTGTATGTCCCTTCAAGTTGCGTGTTGGCTCATGGCAACCCCATGGATTTCATATGGTTTTCTTAAGCAAGGAATATTCAGAGGTGGTCTTGCCATTTCCTTCCTCCGAAATATAGCCTATAGCATTTAGTATTCATTGGCAGTCTCCCATTCAAGTACTAACCAGAGTTTACCCTGCTTAGCTTCCAAGATCAGACAGGCTCTGGCACCCTTAGGGCATCTAGGCCCCTGAATTTCATACATACACACACACACAAGTGAAGTTCAAATAAGCCCACAGTGGACCATTGCCCTTAAAAGTAATTACTTGATGACTTAAATCAACAACTACAGCCTTACAAGGGCTACAAACAGAAACCACCTCCACAGAACTGAGAAAGTAAAATGAATGAAGTAGGAAAAAATCTCTTTCAGAAGAGCTGTATTTCAAAGCCTCTATCTATCACAGCTTTTAAAGGGTTTCGTGTAGTGTTCTTATCTGAGTCTGTTAATATTTGTAAAGCTTAAGTATTTCCTTCTAAAGAATATTTGGGGAAAATTTGAAGAACTCTTGAATCAGCCTGACACTATGGAAGGGCTATTACTTTATCAAACTTCAGGCACACTCAAGAGCATGAGATCATCCAGATCAGAAACCTTCCTGGGCCATTCGTTTGTTTCCTGAAGCATTCTTAAAATACATTTTCAAAACTGATACAATGAGAAAAATATACCAGATAAAACTGGATTTAGTTAACTGCTGTCTTGGGGGGGGGCATAATTCACGTTACTGCAATATACCAAAAACAAGTCTTACTTCCTACCCTTGTTCTCATTAAATCAGCCTATAATTCCACCCAAGTTATCAAACAGAGTTTCAACCACTACACTTTGAATGAAGACATTTTTCATCTTTTGTGGTTATTATTATTATTTTTTTGTAACTTCATTAGGAAAGATTAGTTTCTCTTCATGGAATGAACAGTCAGCAGAATATTAATAAAGAAGTACTGGTTATACAACTGAGTAAAAGGTCCACAAGTGTTTGCTCAATGAAAACTGCAAATCATTTTATATAGGGCAAAATGTCTCATTCAGTCATAATTCATGAGAAGGCAAAGGTAGAACTGTTCATCACACCAACAAGTGCTGGCATGAACCACTACAGTCTATTGATTTTCTAATATAGCTCTTATTCCCATATACTTCCAGAGTTTCCTCATACTTGGCCAGGCTTGATTCCAAGTTCTGCTTTACAACTGAGTAGCGATGTAGTCATATGCACATGTGTGTATACATAGGGTATAGCTGCTGCATAGGGTACGGGTCCTGCTCAACATCTTTTTGATGAACTTCTCCTATAATATACTTTAACCGTTGGTAGATCAGTGATTCTCAGCCTATCAGGGGTTTTGAACTTTAGCTCCCAGAATCCCTGGCCATTGGCCATGCTGGTTGGAGTGTATCAGTACTGAAAACCGGAAATTGTGTGCTGTTGTTACACAATGTGCCTTCACACTGTATGTAAACTTGTTCAGACCTTGAATCTTGCCCTAGGCATTGTTTACTCCTGACATGTCATTTTGCAGACTAATAGCACCAAAAGCAAATGGCAAGTAGCCTTTGAAATGCTTGTAAACCCAAGGTTTACATTGCAAATAGAAAGCTTGCAATTCAAATTAAGATAACTGACTATGGATATATCTACACTGCAGAAATAATGCAGTTTGACATTACTTTATCTGCCATGAACACATTCTGCAGAATCCTAGGATTTGTAGATTGGTGAGGCACCAGCATTTTTTGGCAGAAAGGTCTAAAGACCTTGTAAAACTACAAATCCCAGGATTCCATAGGTTGGAGCTAAAGCATTTAAGGTGGTGTCAAACTGCATTATTTCTACAGTGTAGATGCTCCCTACAATTGCAACGTGTTGCAAACTCAAGGTTTCCACTGCAAATAAAGGGCTTTCTATTTGAATTAGGATTAGTCAATCTATATTAGTCAAACTTTTAATATAGTTCATAACACTACATTTTAAATTTAATTAAAAAAATTAAATTAAATTTACCTTTGGGTGACTTAGGGGGACAAAAAAGAGGATGGGAGACCTGCTGTCTGTGGACTGCACTAAGGAGTAGGAGGAGGATGGGGTGAGTTTTTGACTAATTCCCTATTGATATGCAAAGGGATTTTGTAGCACCTTTGAGTCTATCTGAAAGAAAGAAGCTGGTAGCTTTCGCAGACTTGCATCTTAGGAAGTAGACTGAAGTCTACAAAAGCTCATGCTACCAGCTTCTTTCTTTCAGTTAATCTCAAAGGTGCTGCAAGATCCCTTTGCATATTGGTTTTCCAGACTAACACAGCTATGTGTTAGTCTGGAAAACACGAATTCCCTGTTGGTTAGGAGAAGGAAAGAGAAGATGGGGAAAAGAATATTAATTGTAAACAAGCCCATCCAGTAGGCTGGACAGAATGACTGAGCTCATTTGGATGACAAACAGTAACTGGATTCCTTTTTCTGCCTGTTTAGTATTCAGTCAAGATGTTTATAGTTCTTGTCAATTTCATTGTGGCTTGGTGTCGCAGAGAGGAGGGGGATCCTTTTGGCTCCTGTTCAGGCAGGTTGATTCTATAGACACCTGCTGAGCTCAGCTTTGTTTTGCTAAACAGAAAACAACTAATTAGGTGTTAATTGACTTAACAAACACACTGCTATGCTCATCTATGTTTGGGTAACTAGAGCAGCTGTGTGGCTAAATAGAATTGTCCTTTTGACAATTCTGAAAGTGACTAGAATACACAAACAGTATTTCATTATAGTGATATTTATAAAGAAGAGAACACTGGGAAGATGCAATTTAATGAAGAAAATGTTTATTCATCAAGCCTTGCTATCTTGCATCTTGTAACGCAAATCCCAACCCTCAAAAACACATTTCAAAGAAATCAGTAGGCATTATCATTAATCAAAATGTTTAGAGGTTCAGCAGAGAAAGTCAAGGCTTGTTTAAACTGACATATATCCTGACTAGAAAAAAGGAAAGGTAGTTTGTTTTTAATACATTTAGGACTGTTCTGGAAAGATGCAAAAAGAAAGATATTTTGTAAAAATTTGTGTAGCTGGAAAACAACTAAGCCAAAATTGGCAACAGTGATTTTTTCTGATGCCAACAAGGAAGGAGACAATACTAGTTTTATAAGCAGTGTTGCGGCTTTTCAAACTTTTGTGTGGGTATTTATGCTCATATTTTAGTATTTGGTTAATAAGTACATGCTGTTCCACTGTTATCCCTTCATACGATGGCCAAAGTAAGGCCTGGAACAGTGGTTTGAAAGGGGGTTCTGCATTCTTACCACCATCCACTCATATTCCTCGGTGCATATCTTTTTTCACATTCTTTATGGATTTTCACGACTTTGCAGAATGACTCCCACATGAAAAAACACTAGATGGCAAAAACAAATAAAAGTTAATGTGAAGAAAACAGAGAGAAAAATGGTTTATGAAAGGAGGTGGGTCAAGGGGGAAAAGAAAAACTGTTGGAAAAAATTGCTGTTTGTGATGTTCCCAGAAATGTGGAGATTTATTAGAATGATAAATTATAACATTTTACTGAAAATTACTTGTACAAGTAGTAACTTAGCTATTAGCTTACATGTAGGATAAAATATGACTTCAGAGTAAAAAACCAATAGGAACTTAGATAGGAGAAGAGGAAACCCAAGCTCATTCATTTAATTGCAATTTGCTTCCAACATTTTGAATTTACATTCTAATTTTAATTTTTCATTGACAACACACTTCTAAATCCATATAAATGTCAGCATAGATATAAGAAAATAGAAGTGACACACAATAATATCTTGCATTTGAAATGATAAGTACCTTCACATGTGGCTCTGAAGATCAAATTTCTTAAAGGTATGAAAAAGTAAGAGACAATTTAACACATCTTGCACATATGGATGAAATAACAGATGTCTCCTTCCATTACAAGACTGTTCTTCAGCTCCTCATTGCTTTCGTCTCTTCTGAAATTATAGGTGTACCTGCACTATAGAAATTTTATATTATAGTTTGACACCACTTTAATTGTCATGGCTTCATCCTATAAAATTCTGGGATATATGGTATTGTGAGGCACAAGCACATTTTGGCAAAGAAGGCTAAAAACCCTGCAAAACTACAAATTCCAGAATTCCATAAGATAGAGCTGCAGCACTTAAACTGCTTTATTTCTATAGTTTAGATGCACTATATATCTTTTGCACTGATGAAGTCAGAAGAATATATTGAATCCTATGATTGAAAACCCCACTCAAATCTCACAAAGCAACTAGAATGGTGAACAGTCAATAGGTGTACATAACAAACTATAGGTTCTATGTTTGCTTCCTTCAAACAGATGGACAGTGGCAATAATTAAAGAGACAGTAGCACACAATGGTAGCTAGCAGCTAGAAGAACTGGCTTATCTCAGAAATCTGCCAGCAGAGTGACTTGCTGGTCTGAACTTATATATTAATCAGTAGACTTCTGATTCCTTCTTTTGCTTTTCTTTGTTATATTGCAACATACATGTTTTTATATGGCTCCACTGCATCCACTGATTCTTAATGATGCTCAGCATATAGCTGATATGAGATTCAATATACAGTTGTTCCTCTTTTATTGCGTGATACACCCAAGGAGAAGTTATACTGCACTTTTTTGAAGTTGTCTTTGGTCATAATTTTAAAAGCACAGGTTGAGTATTCCTTATCTGGAATTCTGAAATCTGAAATACTCCAAAATTATCCACATGAATGGTTGAGACAATGACACCATTGCTTTCTGAAGGTTCAGTGTGCCCAAACTTTGTTTCCTGACCAAAATTATTAAACATATATTATGTGTATACACTTCAGTCTCTGTATAAGGTGTATGTGAAACATAAATGAATGTCATATTTAGCTTTCAATCCCATCTCCAAGATATCTCATTATGTATATGGAAATGTTCCAAAATCCCCCAAAAATCCTTAATCCAAAACACTTCTGATCCTGAGCATTTTGGATAAAGGAAACTCAACCAGTACCCAGAACAGATACATTTTGTTGCAGTCTCCCATTAAAGCAAAGCACAACTCCATCTATTAATCAGTGCTACCAGCATTTAAGTCAGCTTGATTCAGCTATCACATCCTGCCTTTATGCTATTCTCACACCCTCTGCTAATCCATCACAAAGAATCAGGCAATGAAGACACTGGGAGTTCTTAAGAACTCTTTTGAAAGAGATTAAACAGAGTCCACATTGGATTAGATGCCTGACACTTTTAGTTTCCGTTACATTTTGTATGCTCCCACAGTGCGCAAACCTGTTCCAAACAACGTATTCTAATGCAGATTTCTTTGACTCCCTCTAGGATTTCAGAGCATGTAAGCCCCCTCACTGCAGGAAATTCTATTATTAAGCTATCTTCACATCTCAGGGGCAGTGTGATATGCCAAACAGCCATCTCAAGGATAGTGGGTTATAACAGGGGTGAAGTGGGCAGAGCTTTCGTTTAATGAAAAGGCCAACTTTCATCTTGGGATCCCAGAAAGCAGGGCTCCTTGTGAAGTGTTTGAGCATTCCAAAGCATTCACCAATTATACATAAGCACACTTGTTTCAAAGAAAAAAGAAACAGAAGAATTTTGCATTTGGAGCACACAGACTGATTGAGGAGACTGGTGGTGGCGGGGGGGCTATTATACTAGATCAAGTCACACTAAGACAAATATCTGTCATGCAGTAAAATAAGTCTACAAAAATGTTCCCCTTCTCACTGAAACTTTTTTCTGAAGTAGAAAGAAAAGACGTTCAACAATATTTCCAACAAAGATATGCATTTTCCATCTTCCTCACCATATCTCACAGGAAAGGATGAGAAACCACTTGTGAGAAATCATTCCAAAGCATGAAGCCATACTAAAAACTGCTACACTGGGAAAGTATAATGATGAGAAACACCGTATCTCCTGCATACTAAAAAGGAACAGGAAGCATTTCTGCTTTCAGCTCAGTAATCACAAGAGTTCTTTCGAGGGAGGTTGATCATGGGCACCGTTTTTCACTGTCTTCTTTTAATGGCATTCAAGATGCAAGAGGCTTAGAGGGAAAGGAGGGTTTTTTGTTGTTATTTGGGGTTTATTTGATTTATTTAGACTTGTGCTGCTAGGCTTCTAAGAGTAGCAAGTTACAGAAATGAAAAGGATTTAGTTTGTCTTCAGAGAAATCCACATTGCCTGCTTGCTTCTTCTCCCTTTTTTAAAAACAAAAGCCCAAGAAAAATTAATGAATTTCTAAAAAAAAACAAAAAAACACAAACCAACAACAATTCAAAAAACCCTCCATGTGCACCTTGGGAGCAGGTGTTATCTATCCAAGTTACTTCCACCCAACTGGTCACACAGCTGTTCAATTATATCTGAAAACTGTAATTCCAGGTATTTTAAGAGGGAAGGCTCTATATATCTCAGCTGTAAGGAGCTGAGAGAGCTATTCTGTCTTTTTCATATTAATGGTCTTTCCATAGAAAAAACACTTAAAAAAAAGCATTAGAGGAAAAAGATAACGTTATGAGTGGAGGACGATGTTGCCTGAAGATCCAATAAAGTCCAGAGGATGACGCAGGGCAATGGAGTGATGGGAGCCTCATCTGGAACCACTCGATTCAGCCCTGGAAGATTTGGAAGGATGTTTTAAATTGCAGTTTAGAATTACAGTGTGCTTTTCGTCAACTCAGAAATGACTTCAAAATATCAAAATTAACTGCGTCAAAGCTGGTTGTGGGACCTCAAAGAGATAGGCACACATGCAGCCCATCTTTCCTCTTCCCAAACATTGCTCATGCCAAATCATACCTTTCACTGCCAGCACATGTAATTAAGCCTTTCTACCACTTGCCTGAACATTGCTCCCCCACCCCAAAACAGTTATCCATAGTCATTTAGCACTTCATATTCTTCATTTCCAAATACCACATGGGACATCATAATGGCTTCCAATGTAAAATACAGAAAAATAAAACATTTAACAAATACTATAAAGTCCTTCAACAATTCCCTCAACAGAGGGCCTAGTTCTTGGTAGGTTCAAAATGGAGGCAATGCTTGAACTTCAGGCCAGCTATTTTGATTCCTTCCACAGGTGAATAGTAAGTGGTTGGAAAACACATCGCTATTATCACATCATACATAATCTTTTTTTTAAAAAAAACACTATCTGAGTTCCCACAATCCTTTTATGAAGGAGACTCATAAAAATGATTTTGACCACTGTGATATTAGGCCTGGCAAACCTGTTTGAGTCTACAGAATATTGTATTTCACAGTATGATGAAGTATTCTGTTGACCTGTGTTGGTTTGTATCTCCAATATCCTTCTGAATTCCCATTCCAAATTGCCTAAGCACGCTTGAAGTTCAGCTTTTTGCCAATCTATTTGATTAATATGAAAAAACCACCAAGGCAAATACCTTTAAAAGAACATGAACAGAACTTTTGTAACCTTTCCATCTCCTCGACCACACGATATCCTGCATTGTAAAAACATGAGCCTTATGGCATGGTCTCAATTGCTCAGTCTGGTGTGAGCCAATGAAAACAAGCACGGAGGGAACTCACAAGCATGTTTGCTTAAGATCTGACCATAACTATGGCACAGGCCCCTAGGTAAACAACCAAGAAAGCAGGAATTCTAAGGTGCTTCACATACCTTTCCCCTTTTTCTGGATATCACTGGGTTATTCACAGGCCACTGACCCCCACTTACTTCTGTATGCCAGAAACAATAGTTTAGTCTGTGTTATTATCCTTGCCTTTCATACCCTTCAACTGTCCAAACCTGACATGAATAATCCCAATTAATCCTCTGTCATCCTACTTTTTCAGATGCTTTTAAAGCATTCCAATATCTTCACCCCCTCACTTCCCCCCTTTTTCCTCAGCCTATTTCAGTTACTGCAAACTGGGTCCAAAATGCATTCAGTTAATTCTTCAGGAAGAGGAAAGAAAGGGGGAGGTGAAATCTTGCCTATTCCAGTAGGCTCAGGCAAAAATGAACTGCTGCAGCTTATCCTAGTTTGAGAAGTTCTTTCTCATTAATAACTTCTGCCATCTTGACTAAATTCTGATGTTCCTTGGCCCTATGTTTCCCAGTTTTCATCTATGAAATGTTGGAAGGTATGGTCTTTCCATCACTCCCCCTCCTCTCAGCTAACATCAACCTATGAGGCATCCCTTTGAACATGTAAAGAAAAGCCCAAGGCAAAACAAGATAAGTTGCTAACCCAGATGGGGTGTTTAGCAAGCACCTAACCAAGGTGGTTGTTTCATAAATAGATGCAATACACCCTGTTTTGCAAAATGATTGTACCATTGAAAAACCTGAACAGAAACAATTCTGAAATGCTGGAGAGGCTGCAAAGTGTGGAAGTTGAGACTGCATGAGCCTGATATGCTTATTTTCAAATTAGTTTTATTTATACAGGCTAGTAGTCAATAATGCAGTTATGGATTCATAAGGACACATTGCAGACCTACAACTGTAGTTCTCCAAGTGGTTATCTGTGAGCTCACGCAATGGGCAATGTCTGCAAGATAGCTGTGTGGTCACAGCCCCTAACATTAATTTCCCATTATAGACTGGATGCTCATAGCTCCACCGATGCTTGGTCAACTCCCTCACACATAACACATCCATGATTTATAGTAGTTCCCTCCACATGTAGTCAAAATTACCAAAATTTTGTAAGTTCTTGGGCATCATTTTTTCCTTTGCTTCATGCTTCACATCCTTTGCTACATACCCCTAAGTTTTGCTTTTGACTTATTCACAAGTCATACCAAAATCCTTCATTTTCGCTCCCAAACCTGTCCTCGACATATACATAAGGTAGACTTATAGTCTAGGGTGTGTGTTTGTGTGTACACACACACATACATGTCAACTCAAAGAAATTTTTTACAATCCAATCCAATACAAACAAGTCAAAGATAAACAATGTGCATCATGTCTGATCTTGAGATATCTCCGTTTTCAATATGTTCATTTGTAGGTCAAAGATTTTTTTTAAATGCAAATTTCAGATTTTAAAAACAGAAGCATTTTCATCCTATGGAATCACTTAAGCTATGAATAGTGCTGAAGGCTGGGTTTATCTGTGCTAAGCTGGTTCCAAAATGCTTTACTTTGGCAATGAACCAAGCTCTGTAAAAGTACAGCTTCCATGAATTAGAATGGCCCTTGTGTGAAAGTGCTAATGTAAATCCTACAGAAATTAATGGAAGTTCTGGAGCAGCTGTACTTGACGTATAGTATTCATATGAAGAGAATTAAAGGTAACAACAGTTACAAATAGACCGGTCATTTTGGAAATAGCAGTATTCAGTTGCCTTTACTTTGTTCTCTTTTTAAAGGATGAGTATTATATATTTCATCACTTTGTAAAATCATCTTTAAAGTGTAGGAAATGAGGTGATATATATGATGGCAAGGGACAGTTGAATCTACAGGCAATTCGATCATAATAAAGCCGCCCCAAACTCTCTTGCTAGCTCTGTCAGCAGTCCAGCTCAGACTGTAATTCCTTAGCTTTTAAACCCCCAAAGCAAAAAAAAATAAAAAATAAAAAAAAATGATATACCCCAGGCTACCTCCCGCCCAAACAAGTTGAAAACGTTACACATTCCATGTGTCAGAAAGGGAAGCCGGCTCATTGCCACACTTTTCCTTCAGGGCACTGAGCAGTACATGAGTACAAAGAAAGCTTTAGTTGAAATGGAGATCCTGCCTTACTCAGATTTACAGTGTATGCCATATGCACGCTTTCTATTTTAGATTTCAAAAATAAATAGCCCCCTGGGAAAAGCTGGCTGTAGGTCAATTTAATTTTAACTCACCTCACTACAGCTCTTAACAAGGCCCCCTTTCTTGAAGGAGGCCTACTATTCCTGGCTGTTTTGATCCCATCTGAACACATACATTCCTAGCACAATAATCTGGCAGAACTTTGTTTTGAAAGGCATTTGCTTAAGCATACATATAGCCTTGCTTTTAAGTAAAAAAATCAAAAAGCAATCATCATCATCATCATAATCAAGAATGCTAATTATTTTTGTTATGATTCCCAATGAGATAAATGTTTATATTCTTAACCTTTTTCTCCTCTATCAGTATGTATCAGATTACAGTTGCTAAATTTTTCTGACCCTGATATGAAACAAATCTCTCCACTGCTGCCCATCTAGCTCAAAACTGATTTGAGGCAGGAGACCCATCTCTGGATTTCTCAATTATTGCTTTCAGTTTGGGATTCAATATTTTGATAGGAACAGTGCATACCTTTTTGCTACAACCAATAAAAACTAGGCTGGCTACAACTGCCCAGAGGACATTCTCGGCAACCACTCCCAGATTATGGAATGTCCTGCCGGATGAGATCCATCATATAACCGCCTTAAACAGCTTTTAAAAAGCTGTTAAGATGGATCTCTTCTGGCAGAGAATAGATGCTTGGCCACCAAACAAATAAAAAAAATTATACTGACCCTGATCGGCTACTGTTGTGTTTTATTGTTTGTTGGTTATTTTATTATCCTTTAATTATTATTCACTTTTTAATATGCTTTTAATTGTAAATTGTTTAATCTTATTTGAAGGGAGGGAGGAAGTGGGGGGGACATGTAATGTATAACTTTTAATGTTATAAGCTACCCTGGCTGTCTTGTTGTGCAGAGGGGTGGGATAAAAATAAATTTTATTATTATTATTATTATTATTATTATTAAAAAACAGAAGCACACATTATTGCACATCACTGCAATAATGTGACTGGGGCTGTCACTGCACGCTCTTCCACACTTCCCCTTTACCCAGGCTCTGTGCCCTATGCCCTACCCAGTATGCCTTTTGGTTTTTTATAATGTTATTTTTATGTTTATTTTTCACACAATTCTGGAGTTATGCTAATGCAATTTAATTTTAATAAAAGAATGGGAAAAATATTAAAAAATTAAAAGAGATCAGCTTGCTTGGGAATAGTGAGGTGAAGGGGGGAGAGGAGGAGACACTAAATCATTTTATCTTGAGTTGCAATATGTACAGATATTTACAAACTCCCTTTGCCACCTCCCATCAACTTTACCATCTGTAGTACATCACCTTACAGCTTCAATTCAATCCAACTGGACTAAATGACACCAATCCACCAATCCAGCATGTGACCTGGCCCACTTCTATACAGTATTGGTTGTGAGTCATAATCTGGTGCTTCGCTGCATGATCAACCTCAGAAGAATTTGCATCATGCCATGTGCTTTGACTCAGCATTCTATGGCAGTCCTGCAGGATATAATGCCACCTGTCAATCAAAATATTTTCACAATTATTTAAAGGAATATTTTCTAATATTAATAACATGGGGAGGGGGTCATGGAGGATGAACGTGCTGAATTCCTACATCTGCCATGATCAAAAAAGCACATACAGAGGCATATACATCTATAAAGCCTATATATGCTACCAACATGATTCTGGGTCTAGTCTATTCATTTGTTTGT
This sequence comes from Sceloporus undulatus, assembly GCF_019175285.1. Lineage (NCBI taxonomy): Eukaryota > Metazoa > Chordata > Lepidosauria > Squamata > Phrynosomatidae > Sceloporus > Sceloporus undulatus. The sequence continues at coordinate 194,832,303 of NC_056524.1, read as the reverse complement.
TTGTTTGTTTAAATCCCCCCAGCTGGATTGAGATACAGAGGAGTGGTGAAACTGATTATTCAGTTAGTAAGCAAGTAAAAAAAAAAGCATTGATCCGCCTTAGAATTTAATGCATTGCAGGAAACAGTCTTTATAAATGAATTTGTGATGTGCTAAATCAGGGGTCCATTCACACTACAGAATTATAGCACTATGGTTATATTTTAGCTGCCATGGTTCCATCCTATGGAATCTTGGGATTGCAGTTCTCAACCAAAGCTTAGTGCCTTAGCAAACTACCATTTCCATAGGATGGAATAATGGCACTTGAAGTGGAACCATAGTGCTACACACGTGTAGTGTGACTGGACCCCAGGATGAGGCCTTCTGGAACACTTTGATAACTTTATCTCCTCCACAGGCAGGCAAATAGAGAACAGCAAATCAAAATGCCTCCCCTTTCTTGTGAGTTTCAGTCCTTGACAAATGTTATGCATGATTCAACATCTGAAAACAAGAAACACCAAAGAAGAGGGCTGAGTAGGCTCAGTATGATTGACCCTGACCAGAACCTGATTAAAATGAAACCATATTCATACTGCTCTGACTTCCAATGGCCTTTGTCATGCTGTGAATACAAGCTTGAAGTCAGTCCAGAAGTTGGATCTCTCAATAAAACAGTGTCTAAACATAAAGGCTTCATTTTAAAACTAAAATATCCTGCTAACAAGCAAGGGAATCAATGTTATGACACAGCAGTGAATCAAGCTTTTACAACAGGAAATGCTAACCCCAGAAAACATTCTGCTAACACATCAAGGAAATCAAGCTAACCTGTGGGGAATCAAACACTGCACAATCTACTTCTCTCTCTTTCCTCTCAATATTAATAAATTATAAGCACATATGCTCTGTACACTGTTCCCAGGTGGTAGAAGTGCAAAGCTTCATAATGAAAAACTGGGACCAGTAAAGACAGTCTGATAGCCCAACCGGAAGGGAGGGCAATCACTGATTTTTATTAAGTAGACCCGTTATGGGTCTCTTTGTAATCTCCTTGGCCTGTAAGCATGATTTTATGTAGCTTCCCACTTCTAACCATTCAACCACAGTGTATAACCAGGGACAATTAAATCTAATTTTATTGTGTCTATATAACACCTGTGTACAATAAAGATAATGGAGAGAAGCTTCTTGTCCTCAGAAATTAAACAGAAACAGACCAAATTCTACAGTAAACTGGTATAACAGACTCTTTTTTATCCCTTTGGTTAGTCAATGCAGATAAATATTTTGATGCTTTAATAGATGTGATCTTCTAAATAATGTAGTCCTCATTCCAATACTAACCCCATCTAGAGTAGATAAAAAAATAAATAAAAATGAACTTGGTAAATCAACACCTATGCAAGTTTCATTGCATAAATGTTCTCCTCTAGAGGGAACTACAGTGGGCCCTCGCTACCTGCTGGCATTTGGTTTCAGACTCCCTGTGGATACCAAAATCTGTTGATGCTCAAGTCCCATTATATACTATGGTGTAGTAAATTGACACTGCTTATATAAAATGGTGACCTACTGAAAGGTTTACATTTTGGATTTTTGGGGAGAATATTTTTGAGCTGTGGTTGGTTGAATCCATGGCTACAGAATCCTTGGCTACACAGGACTGACTGTAATAAATTGGATCTAAGATACAGTCGATTAGCCAATGTGGATAAAAACCAGTGTGGTGGACAGGTCTAGATTTGAACTAAGACTCTGGGAGCCCAAGGTTCAAGTCCCCACTCAGCCATCGAAAACCAGTGGGTGACCTTAGACAAGTCACGCTCTTGCAGCCTTACAGGAACGCAAAGACAGATCTTGCCAAGTCCCCCATGGAACAAATCTTGTTAAGAAAACCCCATGAAAAATTCACCTTAGAGCTGCCATAAGTGAGAAACAGATTGTTGATTTTCAGACAGTCAGCCCTTGGTATTCACGGATTCTTTATCCATAGATTCAAGCATCCATGAATTGAAAATATTCAAAAATATATAAATTCCAAAAAGCAACGCTTGATTTTGCCATTTTATATAAGGAACACCATTCTATATCCATTGTGTCTTATAGAACATCCACAGATTACATTATACATGGGGGGTCCTGGAACCAAACCCAGCAGATACCAAGGGCCCGCTGTAGTTCCCTTAAATTATATTTGCCTATCATCAAGAAGTGTGAACAGCTTGTTTACAATAATATCAATTGCCCAGTTTAGTTTAAGAACATTTTTGCAACAGACAACTGTAACATTACTATCTTATTAAAACATATATGTAATGAGCTAGCAGCACTAGTTAAGATTTCCAAGCTGCTTTGTTACAAAGCTTGTATTGTACAACCACCTTCCCTTAACCCAAACATGGGCATGTTCACTCATAGTCTTCTTTCCAAGTCACTGTTATCCCAAATCACCATTTCAGTGGTGTCAAGCATCACTTGTTTTAGTTGCTTAAATGTTCCTTTCATCTGGAGCAGGATCATGGCAATTTGCTCATAAGACAGGCTTTTATTAAAAGATAAAAGTATGATAGAAACATGCACATAGATGTATATGCCACTGATGGATGCCTTGCTGTAGATGAAACACAGCCAAGACAAGCAAACATTTTCCAGAGAATCACTGGTGTGGTGAAGCTGTGGCTCTACGTTACAGCTGTGCTGACTCCATGATGGTTGACAACATGACATGATAGATGTGGTGCCTTAAAGCTCTCCTAGAGACTCTTCCATTGACCCTGTCAAGGAGAATGATTTCATATTTTTAAAGTAGTGAACAAAAAATAAGCCAAAAGGTAATTTAACTGACTTTGATGGCCCTGTTTATGGGGATGATCCCTTTGCTCAGCCTGTTTGTTCATGCAGAGCCTAATGAGGTGATGTCTCTGCTTCCCACCTGCTTGTCTCTGATCCAAGTCTGAATTACTGTTCTTTCCCCACCCCTCTTTTGCCTATTTTTAAGTGCTGTAGAAACAGAACTTGAAATTAGTACAAAGTTAACACATAGGCATCAGACTTGGAGAAATCTGTCATTTCAACACTGGCTGCTTATCACACGGAAGCACAACTTTTCTTTATCAAGAAGTATGAAAAATGTTTTGTTTTGGGTTGTTTTTTTTTTACAAAACTGGAGTGGAAATACCTATCTAAGAAATATTTTCCAAGTGCCAACAAATGTTAACTTGCCAGAAACTGGAAAGTGAGTGTTTTAGTACTGGTCTTGTCTAGACTAGATTATCGTAATTTTCTGACAGTTGACATCTCTCCCAGTTGCTTAAACAGCCTTTACTCAGGAGTTGTCTCCTGAGGTTTTTTTTTTTTTTGCTTGCACTTTATAAATTCTTAAAAACAAATATTTTTTAAAAAAACTTTTTTTTGCAAAATGCCATATTTTAAAGAAACCAATTCTAAAAACATATCCCCCCCCCTCTATTTTGGTTATAAATATAGTCTTCTTTTAGTTTAAAGTAGCTTAGAACAGTGTGATGTAATGGTTTGAGCATTGGACTACAACTCTGGAGACGAGAGTTCAAATCTCAGCTCAGCATGGAAACCTACTTTCTTATTAGAGCTGCAATAGAACTCTTGCATACTACAGCATAACATAGAAAAACAGTTGTAGAAACCCTCACTCAAGCATCTGGCTTCTGCTGTTAGTATCATTTAGATATCATGGCCAGAATCCTATATGTGATTAACAGATGTGTAAGCACCACTGTCACAGTGCTACACAGTGAATCCTGGCCCAAACTCAACCACCATTTCCTGCCGTCACTGCAACCAATGGGGATCTCTTCCCCTTCATTCAGGAATCAGCTGCTGTTTCCACTCCTTCCCATGATTATCTCCAGTGCAACAAGCAAAAACAGGACTCCTGTTGTAATTCCCTCTTGTACCAGAGAATGTTTGCAGGAGAGGGGATCATCAGCTAGCTGCTTGCCAATCAATAGAGGAACAGACCCCCATTGATTACAGCTTCTGCTTCCCAGTAGGTGTAACAGTCACAAGTATGTAACTCTGAGTTGCACACATGGACAATTCTGGTCCCTGTTAATAACATTTTTATTCTCAGAGGCATCTGAATGGCTTTAAAGTATTAGCAAGTTGCTCTGTTTTGAGCCCAGAAATGATATTTTTACTGATACTTTAACTTTCTTTGTTTCTTTAAAATATAGAAAAGATGCTCTGTTTTGAAATTATATTTTCACTGCTTCTTTAAATTTCTTGGTTTATTCATCTATTCTTGTTTCAATTAACATTTAACCCACCAAGGTGGTTTACAACAACTCTGGCCCCATTCTCACTAGCCCATTTGCACTGCATAGAACTGGGCAGATCCGGTTGCCCCCATACCAAATCTCCCCAGGTAGAAGTTCTCACTACCCTTTACCTTGATCGATGCAATTTGCCCCTCTGAAGTTCACATTTGCAGTACCACTTTAAAGTGGAGCCTCCTTTGTTGTCAGTCAAATTCACTTCCGCTTTCGTCAAAGGTGACATATCCTACAGTCATTGGCCAATGGAATTGGTTCTTTGTCCCCTCCTTGGCGGCAGAGTGCACATATTCTGTCAACTTGTCAAATTTAAAAACCTCCAGGTGTGTGTGTGTGTGTGTGTGTTGTGTGTATCTGGGTCATTACAGGTTATGGCAACCCTACAACGACCCCATCTTGGGGTTTTCTTGACAAGTTTGGTTCTGAGGAGATTTGCCATTGCCTTTCCCCTGAGGCTGAGAGAGTGTGACTCTCCCAAAGTCATGGGTTTCCACAGCCTTCCCTCTGAATGCCAGCCTCTTGCTTCCCCTTTGTTTCCAGCCCAGCATTTTCTCCTCTTTGGAACCTCTTCTCTTCCCTTCCCTTCAAGCCCAATGCTACCTCCGAAGCCCTTGCCTCTCCCCCATGCCATCCTCTTCCCTTGCCTTCCCTTCCAGCCCAAAGTATTTGCATAATCTATCACAATAATAATAATACCTCACCTCAGAATGCCATCTCTGCATCCTCTTTCTTTGCTTTCCCTCCGATTGCCACCCCAGAATGCCTTACATACACATACGCATATGTAGCAAAAGCACTCACACATTGTATCAATTTGCCAAATTTAAAAGGAAATACAAGCAATTGCATATTCAGTCACACACACACACACAAATAATTTTGAAAAAATGCCACTTGCAAAGTGACGTGCCGGCAGCAAGCAAACGAAAGGGAAATGTAGCACAAGCAGACACATTCTATCAATATGTATCAACCTGTAAAACAAGCATTCGCATAATCTGTCAAAAATAAAATTACAAAAAAGAGAGAGAGAGAGCTGCCTGCGAGAGTGGAGGCATGTTCCGCCCTCTGCCCTCCCTCTGACCTAAATCCCTCCCCTGTACTTGACCTGATCATAACCGGGGCCAAGTTCACATTTGCCGGCAGTAGGGAAGAAACAGGTTTTCCAAAAAGATATGGGAAATAATCCACTTTCAGAAAAACTGCTCTAAGGGGGATTTGCCCTGGATCGGGTGTGAAAGACCCTAATTCTGATGTGTTTAAACTGGTGCCAATGGGAACTTCTGACTTTTAATCCAGGTTATAGTTTGGTACAAAAAGTAGTCTGAATGGCCCCTACGTCAGCCTGAGAGTTGATTCAGCCTTGGACAGGGACATCAAGGTGACAATAGAACACAGAGCACCATCCTAAAGGATATGGCACAGCCGACAGCTGTTCATTCATGGCCTGCAATACAACTGACGTACTTCAGGTCAGATACAGACATGAATACACACTCAACATCCACAGCCACACACCTGATGAAATGGCTCACCTCCTAGGTGACTGGTATGATTGTAAAAACCAGTAACTGACAGACAGTTTCCCCAGAAGGATTGCAGGGCTAGGGAAGGAAGGTGATGGTGGTGGTTATTATGTGCCTTCAAACTGACTCTGATTTACAGTTAACCTATCATAGGATTTTCTTGGCAATGTTTATTTAGAGTGGGGTTGCCACTATCTTTTTCTAAGTCTGAGAGAGTTATAATAATAATAACTTTATTACGGCCAATTGGCCAGCACGAGTCTGAGAGAGTGTGACTTGTCCAAGGTCACCCCATGGGTTTTCATGGCTGAGCATACAGCATATTGGCTCTCCAAGGAGGCAGATGAACCTCAGATAAATACATCACACACCCTCTGATTCTTTGTTCACAGTAAGGCTAAAGTAGGAATTGTGTGTTTCTCCAGATGTGGCTTAGTTACAAATTACAGCAGCTGTGGCTAGCAGAACCAGTGGCAAGGAATTCTGGGAAGTACAATGCAACAAAGTCTGGTGAGCCAACCAGAATCCTATCTTTGGTGTAGATAAATCACTTCATAGCACTCAATAGCACTTAATAGCTTGGAGCAGTCATAGAATAAGAGTTGGGAGGTACCCACAAGGTCTATCTAATCCAGCTCCCCGAAATGATGGAATCCATACCTAAAACATTCCTGGGAGATGGCATCCAACCTCTGTTTAATGACCTCTAATGAGTCCATCTGAGGCAGTCAATCAGCTCTTACCATCAAGAATGTTCTCTGAAGTAGAAGAAAACAAATTTGCTCCATCTTTTACATGACTTCTCTTCAGATATTTAAATTTGGCTATCATGTCACCTCACAATCCAGCACAACTCAAGTTTCTGCAAGAAAACAAATGTACATTACTAAGTTCACAATTACATTTTAAAGACCACCTTTATAAAAATACTAATAAATGGTCCCACTCAGCCATGGAAACTCACAGGGTAACCCTGGATAAGTCACACACTCTCAGCCTCAGAGGAAGGAAATGGAAAACCTCCTCTGAACAAATCTTGACAAGAAAACCCCATTTTAGGTTTGCCATAAGTAAAAAAAAATGACTTAAGTCACAACTACTACAACAACAACAGTGTCCACACATTTCTAACAGGCTGAGGGAGACAATGCTGCTAATTTCTAATTCTCAGAGGTTAAATGTGTGTTCTGGCTGCAGAATTTCTTGTTTGGAGCACTTTTGCTTCAAATATTCAACAAGTAGTTATGGTTTTCTATAGTTTTGATTATATTTCCGACACAATTCTTTAAGTGTGGGCAATGAATAAACCAGAAAGAAAGAAAGAACGCTCATGCCAGGTAAAATACACATGAAGAGACTATACAGTCATATCCAGAGATAAATCAAATGGGGCAACAACTAATTCAAATAACTAACACCAAAATATACAAAAGAAATAGCATTCAAGAGGGTACTAATAATTGAAGATAAAGATAAAAGTCAATATTGGAGGATATTACAAGTGTCTTGCATATGACAGAATGCTTTCTTGCCTATTACTCATTCATTTAATTAGGGCATGAGCAAGAGAAATTCTTGATGGATTATCCTAAAACCTAGTAGCTGTTCCACATCAATGCATTGGTGGAGGGAGGAACAAATGCTGTAGTCTTTAATGCCAGAGTACGCTTGCATTTTACAAATCCATTACAATGACCCAGGAATGAAAATGTAATAGCAAGCTGTGCTGCTCTTTCCATGTATCGGCACTTATATTTGGTTTGTTCAATGGCATGTTTTAGTAGACGCTGCCTCTTATGCATTACTCAGCAAGGGCATTGTTCATGTGTTGATTCATGAAGGGAATGAGCCTGATGATGCTAATCCTCGAGAACCACATGAGCCATTCTAAAAGGAAAAGTGTTAAGTTATATGGCTTTCCATGATTCTTTCTTTCAAGACACTGTAACTGATTCCTTAGTCCTTTCTCCCAACCATATGCTTCCACTGAACAACACAAACACTGCTAAAAAAATTAAACACTAGTGCTGAAAAGATGTAGGTACTGTGGCAGCCCATTTCCCCCCTAAAAGGTTTAATAGAAATAGGTATGGGGGTATTTTAACAGAAAAGCAGAACAACGGGAAAGGCAATATTTTCACTCCCTTTAGGTTTTTAATGATGCATTTACCCTTTTGGGGGGATGTGATGAGGGTGGTGTAATGGTTCAAAAACTGGACTAGGGTCACATCATTTAACTGTTATGACTCAATGCTATGGAATTCTGGAATTTGTTGTTTTGTGAGATATTTAGCCTTCCCTATCAGGGAGCCCTGGTGCCACAGCAAACTACAAATCCCAGAATTCCAAAGCATTGAACCATGACAGTTAAAGCAGTGTCAAACTGTTCTATTTCTGCAGTGCAGATTAGATTTTGGACTCTGAGCGACAAAGGTATGAATCTCTGCTTGGCCATGGAAACTCCAATGAGTGACCATGGGCCAGTTACACTCTCCCAGGTTCAGAAGAAGGCAATTCAAACCTGCTCTGAAGAAATCTTGCCAAGAAAAACCCATGATAGGGTTGCTATAACAATTACAGCCATCTCGCTTCATCATTATCATATTATCTTAGGCCTTGCCTTCTTCCTTTATCCTTTTGCTGGCACTGTGGAGTACATATCATATGAACTGTCTACATAGTGTATATGTTGTCCATTACAAAACATCTACCCTGACTAAGCCTACTAATGCACATGTTAAATTCTTAGACCTTTCTTACAACAGATTAATAACTTTAAAAGGATTGCATCCCAGTGGAAAAATTATAACAGACCTGGCATCACTGGACAATGATAGACACAGCAACATGGCACAGAAGTCTACAATCCACACAAGTAATGAAAGCAGAACTGAGTAAGTGAACACAACAGTGACCTGACACTTGACAGGCCTATCTTTCTTCTCCGTTCTTGTCACCTAGGTCATGCCAACTCCATGGAGGAACGTGAATTTGCAACAGAAATTATCTACTTTTAATTACTCATTCCTACCACCTCCTTTTCAATGTACTGACTGTGGTTTGGTTTGTGTCAGGAGAACTGCCTGTCCAACACTACATAGAACAAATGTATAAAAGTTAGAAAGCTTAACCCCTTCTTCTGCAGCATTTTTGCCACAATGTGAAATGGTTCTTGGATAGCACATTTGGAGATGACACAAAACATTGTACTGAGTCCATGACACCCACTATGAAGAACTGCGATGATGTTATTTGGAAACCATGTTTAAAGATAGATGAGAACATATTTCAAAATGCTGACTTCTTTAATTGGAAAATATTTCAAAATGCTTATGACACCTGTAATATTTTAGAGGCAGACTTCAGTATTCGTATTTTTATTTTTTAGCTTTTGCTAAACCAGTGAGTGGACCTCCTCTAATAAAGAAAAGCTCAAGATGTGCTTTTTGGAAAAAATAGGAATATTTCCTTGGCAATGTATTAGAGGAAAAAATTAGACAGATTTTAGAACATAGACCAACAGACTTGTCACCTGAAGATTAAGTGGTGAGGTCATAATAATTTTTCCTCTGAAGTGTTTTCTCTTTTAAAGTAGAATGATGGGTAAAGTAGAACAGAGAACAGTAGTTCACTTATGCAATAATTGGTATCTGGTGTTCCAAGGCTACTGACTGTCGTTCATTTGTCTCTCATGATCACAGCACACTTTTCTAACAACATGTGGTTTTAGTTTGATGTGGGATGCATGGTGTATCCCAGCTAATGTGTTTGTAAGTCCCCCTTTTAAGAATTCTTATAAGGTCCAGTTGCAAGAGCCAATTTTTTAAAAAAGTTATTATTTTACTTTTATTTTTGAACACATGAAGAGATACATTAGAAATGTAATAGTTCAAACAAAATGTAAACTGATTTTCTTTTGCACTCTGGGAAATTATCATTACTATCATTATTTTGTAAAGTATGCTACTTTGTAAAGTTTTAGCCACTTATATAATGTTTTCTCTAATGGACTGTCTTCAACAAAGGATAGGTTCTTTTTACTTTTTCCTATTTCCAATTATTTCCTATATAAAAAATTAAATAAGAAAGAAAATAACCATTAGATGTAGCTAAGAATAGGTGTCAAAGATATGTTATGAAATATGTAGATTTAAAAACCCCATTGAAGATCCATTTTGCTAATTTACTTAAATCCCAATAGATGGGATAAAAATGCCGAAATAGCTATCTACTTCAATGGAACTCAAACCAAGAACAAGGATGAACTGATTTTTTTACACAAACATAATGCAATCCTATGAACTGTATAAATGATAAAATCAGTGAAGATTAAATATTCTTTTTTGTAATTGTTAGAAGTACAGATTACTATATTCCTTCAGTTATAAAAAATAATAATGACTAGGACCTTCTGATTTATATATATCACACAACAAACCATTTTAAAAGAAGCAGTAATCCATTCATTATGCATTTGTCCTTGTAAATATACAGCAATACTTCATAAATGGACTAATCCAACCATTGGTTCCAACTAGTGTGTGGTTTATTTTTTAAAGATTATTTCACTAGGTCTTCTTAGAAATCTGTGTCTGCATGCAACTGTGCAATTATATGGACTGCCAAAAAGCACATCTATTTTTATTCACAAAGCACATGTTATTGCTGTTGTTATGTTATGTGTTTAAATCATATTGAGAAACAAAGCAAACCCTACTATTTTATTGCTCACTTCATTCAAATATCGGCTGAGCAAGCTAAGTTGACTCCAACTGATGGTGATTTTATGGATAAGAGAACTCCAAGTAACCCTATCATCAATAGCCCTGCTCTTGCAGACTTGGGACTGTGGCTTCCTTGACTGAGTCTATCCATCTGCAATGTGGGCTTCCTCTTTTTCTACTGCCTAGACAAGCATCATTGTCTTTTCTAGTGAGCTAAGTCTTCTCATGCTACATCCAAAGTATGACAATCTCAGTTTTGTCATCTTGGTTTCTAGGGATAGTTCAGGCTTGATTTGCTTTAGGACCCATTTTTTTGTCTTTTTAGCAGTCCACAGTATCTGCAGAACACTTCTCCAGCACCACATTTCAAATTACTTGATTTTCTTCCTATTAGCTTTCTTCACTGTCCATCTTTAACACCATACATAGAAATGGGAAATACAATGGCATTGACAATCTTTAATTTAGTACTGAATGATACATCTTTTCAATTTAGGATCTCATCTACTTCCTTCACAGTTGCCCTTCAAAGTTTTGATCTTTTGATTGCAGTCTAGATTGCAGTCAAAGGTTTGATTAATGACTGAACATTTTTTTTCAATGTTTTCATCATGTTCCTTAAACTTAATCATATATAAATCATATGTGGTCATTATTTTTGTTTTCTTAATGTTCAACTGCAAACCTGCCTTTGCACTTTCTTCTTTGACTTTCTTCTGTAATCATTCCAAGTCTTTGCTGTTTTCTGCTAGCAATATGGTGCTATCTGCGTTTCTTAAATCTGATTTATTTGGTTGTCCTGATGTATACCTGTACTCAGGACAAGAGGCTACTGTTAGTACAGAATATAGTAAAATGGAATGGTTTTCAGTGTGGTCAGACAAGCGGCATTTATCAACCTACTGTTTAACTTCTACGTTGAATGCATCAAACATAAAGCAGGATTAGACTCAGAGGAGAGGGCATGAAAACTGGAGGAAGAAACAGCAACAGTTTAAGCAACTCATTAAATTTCATGTAAGTCTATTATATTGTCCATTAGTGAAACAAGGAGATTACCGCACTGCGTTCTGAGAACGTCCATGTCAACGTGATGAGAACGTTCCGGAACAATATTACCCCGCATTAGCAAACTAGAATGTGACAGAACGTGATGAGAACCATTACACACGCGCTTCCTTTTCTCTTGAAACAGTTCCCAGAACAATTCCACCAAGGCCGAGAGAATCCATCTCTCATTCCTCCGTCTCTGATTGGCGAAAGAATGACAGCAGGAGGCAGGCGGGTGAGCGACGCATGAGGGAAGGGGTGTATGTGTGAGAGAGAGGCGGGAAAGAAGGAGGGAGGGAAGGGGGGAAGAAGGAGGGACCATGCAGGTCTCTTCAAGTGAAGGAAAGCAAGTTGCCAGGGAGGGGACTGGGCCAAGCAAGAGCCCGGCAGCCATAGCACTCTTTAAACCGTTAGAAAAGAAAAGTCCGCTCTGTCATCCAATTCCCTTTTTGGCAGCTTGTCCCCTTTTGCCTCCTGTGTGTGTGCGAGTAATGTGTGCCTTCATAGAATCATGGAATCATAGAGTTGGAAAGACCACAAGGGCCATCTAGTCCAACCCCCTGCCATGCAGGAAATCACAATCAAAGCCCCCGACAGATGCCATCCAGCCTCGTTGGAAAGAGACTCCACTACACTACTCGAGGGAGTTTGTCCACTGTCGAACAGCCCTTACTGTCAGGAAGTCCTCCTAAATTGAGTGAATCTCTTTTCCTGTAGCTTGGCATCAATGCTCTGGGTCCTATCCTGGAGCAGCAGAAAACAAGCTTGCTCCTCCTCATATGACACCCTCAAATATATTAAACAGGGCTACAATCACCTCTTAATCTTCCTCTCCCAGGCTAAACATACCCAGCTCCTAAGTCGTTCCTCGTAGGGCAGGTTTCCAGACCTTCAACAATTTAGTCGCCCCCTTTGGGCCGCTCCAGTTTCTCATGTCTTTTTTGACTGGCACCCAGAACTGGACACATATCCAAGGTGGGGCCTGTGAGCTTTCCCCCACTTTAATCTGTCGGCTCTTTGCTATGGAATTCTGGAGTTGTTTGCTTGCTTTGTGTGGTGCTCCAAACGAGGACTTTTGTGGTTCCTCGGAAGGAAGGAGAGAAGGTCCGGGCATCCTGCATCCCGCCTCCTGCAGCTGCCAGCAACAGACCCCCGCGACATGATACTAGAGCCCCCCCCCCCCCCCCCCCGCAGAAGCAGCCAGAACCCTCTCCCCTTGCTCTCTGCCCTGGCCCTCTGTTTCCCTCTCTCTTTCTCTCTCTTCTCGCTCCTTTTCTCTTCTCTCCCTTGTCCCACTTTCCTTTCCTCCTCCTCCCCTTCTTCCCCCCCTCCACACACAAACCACCTTCCCTCACTGCAGTCACTCGCCTGCCTGCCTCCCTGCCTGCCTCCCTGCCTGTCATTCTTTCAGCCAATCAGGAGACAGAGGATGAGAGAACAGATTTGAGAAGGATAAGAATACCCACAACCTCTGGTGAAATGTTCTCATCAGTTTACCGGCTCGCTGGGAACACATTCAACCCGTCCCCTCCTGAACACATGTAGAACACATTTAGAACGTTCTGAGAACTCGATTGGAACACAGACGTGCGGTATTCTTAAATGTGTTCCGTTCTCATCACGTTCTGAGAACGTTCTCAGAACGCAGTGCGGTAATCTCCATACTGTATATATCATATCTTTCCACCTAAACATTAGAAAGAACCTCTTGACAGTAAGAGTTGTTCAACAGTGAAACACACACTCTTGGTCTGCCTGCCTGCTGGCCTACCCAAGTCTATTAAGCACTGCTGGTGACTACCTAATGCCCACTGTGCTATTTTTCAGTGCAATACTTTAACCTGCCCTAGCTGTTCTTCTGTAACCATCTCTCTATTGGTATAATTCTTCAAGTGTACATGCTCTAAGAGTTCTAAAAATGCTTCCTCGGGACTAGGCAGACAGTGACAGGACAAAGGTAACAGGAACTAGCAAGATTGAACACTCACCCAAGAGTGCGTGCATCCGTTATTTTATTATCGTACTGTTTTAGATTTTATCATTTGTAATTTTAATGCATAGAATTGTTTAATTGTTTTTAGGGGGGTTGTATATACTGTATTTTTTTTAAAGGTTGTAATCCGCTTTGATTGTGGTAACAAAAAGCGGGATATAAATTAAAGTTTTATTATTATTTATAAAAGCTGCATGGAGAGGGAGTAAAATTTAAACTTGCTTACTAAAAAAAGTACATCTGGAGCTACTTGCTTGCAATATTCGGGGCACAGCCATGTTAGTCTAGAATATCCACAGGCAAAAGAATCTTGTAGCAAAAAAGTCATGGCATAAGCTTTCATGTATTTGTTCTACTTCCTCAGATACCATCTAAGGAAGTGTACCAAGTCTACAAGAGGTATGCTACTTCTTTCACACAGGCCTAAAACAGCCAGGCCAAATAAACCAGTTTCCAGCTGCATTCAGGGCATAGCATTTAGATGACACATGCCCAAGCATGCCCAGAAACTGCACTGATACCACGTCTTTTACAAAGAACTAGTCTAAAAAGGAGTGGTAAAATGCTGCTCCTTTTGCCTGCCCAGTTCAAAACTGCGGCGGTGGTGGCCCACACTGGGGCTAGGCACCTGCAGTTGCCATGGCCCCAATGTATATTGCACCAGATCAGCCCTTCCATGGTTTTTTATTTATTTATTTATTTTATTTTTTTGGGCTCATCTGCTCAAGGCCACATTTAGTCTCAGAGGTGCTAAAAGATTTCTTTGACTGCAATATGATATACTTAGTCCCCTCTTCTGTGTCTATCTTATTTCCAGTCTCTCCCTTTTTTAAAAAAAAGTTATAACTATTTGGATTTCCCCATGCATATAAGTAAAATAACCAATGATCCAGATTTCTGAAACTTAATTCCATATATTGTAATGTTTCACAGATCAAGGCATGTGTGGCCAAGCAACATGAGAGAGTGTGTGTGTGATAATCTCCAGAGGCCAGTCAAATTGGCAAAAGCTCTTACTGAGGATGAACCCACAAGCTAGAAGAGGCTGCAGCACTTTGCTTTGCCAGAATCTGCTGAGGAGGATAAGATTCACTCCTCTCTTATATTCCCTACATAGTTAGCTGACTGCAAACTAGAATTTAAAAATATAGCTGTGTTAGACTGGATCAGTCTGCAAAGGTATCTCAAGTGTGGTACAAACCACCTAAAAAGGGTGGCCTCCCGGTGCCTGTTTTTCTGCCAGAGGGAAGCCGCAGCTGCCAAACTGTGCAGCTTCCCGCCAGTGGAAAAAGAACCCACAGCGGCGGCGTAACATAAGTGCTACACAGCGCCATGCGGACACCACACGGTGCTTAAGTAACAATGGCAGCACCCATGTATACAGGGTGCCGCCACTGTGACACCCTCATCACGTGTGAGGGTTGCGGGGCGTGTGGGTGCTCCACCCCCTGGCAACCCTCACACGTGATGAGGGCGTCACAAAGGCCCATATGTACCGGGCCTCAGTTAGTCTCTCAGTCTCAAAGTCCCTGCAATATCCCAAGTGCAAACTAGTTTAACTCACTGAATTTAGTTTGCATCAATGGAAATAAGGGGAAAACAGAAGGAAAGAGACACTGGGATATTTTAAAAGTGGCTGGAAAAGTGGGATGATGGCGGGCTAATTGGGATTGTCTCTATGAAATCAGGGCATTAGGAAGGTATATAATTTAGCTTTTGGGTCTGGACTGAATCAAGACAGGATAAATCAGAATCAAATTGGGCTAGATACAAATCATGAAATCAGGATCTGAACAAAACCGGATGGCCCTTCTTTAGCCCTAATTCATAATTCATAATATGAACTTCTCTCTTAAAGTGCTCTTGGGAGCTTGCTGTGAAGCTTGCCCTGATTTTGTATCATACATATTTCTGTGAAAGACGGAGATGGTGGGAAGCAAATGTTACTCCTAGGCATTGCACCTATACTTTACAAATCACAATCCTTCCTAAAGAATGCACTGAAGAAATGTCTCTGTGAACTTGTATTCTTCATTGGCCCTTCTTACACTGAACAGCTCAGGATCATATTAGGCAGAGCTACCAGAGCTGGGATATGGTTAAAGCCAGGAAAGCTCGGGGGGCCCTCCCATTTAAAACACAATATTTAACTTGCTTGGATTGGCTCCCTGCCAAGATTTCCCCTCTCCCAAACTTCAGACCACTCTTTCTTTCCTCATTATGCCCAGTTTCCAAAATGTGCATTTGAAGCCACACAGTCATCTATACAGTCAAATTCCAAAGATCCCCTCTCGACGTGTTTAAAAGCAAAACAAAATTGGGGGTGTAAGTTGCCAGAAAATGAGGCTTTTGTGGAACTGGCTGGAGGAAAAAAATGCAAGAAACTTAAGCCATTATGCAAAGGGAATGAAAAATGGGACAAGACAGTTTCTCTCAAGGAAGTGGCCCTGATAGAAATTTGTTCCTTCAGCATTTTGTGCAAATGAGGCACGCAAAGCTCCTAGTTATGTTATCAGTTGTCAAGATCCCTTAATGAGGTCTTCAGTTTTCCCTAGTCCCTTCTCCCCTTTGGAGTTTTTCTTCTGTACTCATTCCTCACTCCCTTTACACACCCACCAACACAGTGAATTAAAGAAAGATGCTGCTGAGGAAGGGCTATTATGCAAATTCATGAATTTATCACCGACTAAGAAAGAGAGAAAACACCACCAAAATACATTTCCTTTTACTCCCCCCACTGCTTTATTGTTCAGCAAGTGGGAGTGCTAAGATACAAGAGCAAGAGAGATAAATATGGCCCACAAAAGTTTTCCCACAGTCTTTAGCCTCTTCGGGATGTTAATCCTATTGAGAATATTTATGCCGGCAAAACAATGGCTGGGGTGGGGGATCCCAAACACAACACAACAGAGCCAGTCCTCCCGCTGGCTGCTCCCCCAGCACCGCCAAGGCACTTTCTAGAGACCAGCTGCCTGTTGCCATAGTAATTCCTCTGCACAAGGGCAACCCTGGGCACCACACTTAAAATACTTTAGACTCACCACATGCTTAGCCAAAGAAAGGCCAAGAGTTTCCATTTATCTCCCCAGCATCCTGATTAACCTAGACAAACTGCATCTTTGGAGTTTGAATCAAGGGCTCCAGCACAGAAGGAAATCTTCCAATATTATACCAAGAGAGATGTCCTTGCTGCTGTATCATTTGGGATATAGATATATATCTAAATATCTAGACAGATAGATGGGGAAAGAAAAGAAAATCAATGTATTGTTTGCTCTAGACTTTAATAAAGATGTTTTGAGAGGCACAGAGAATTATAGAGGACAGAGAACAAATAGCTATACATTGAGTAATAATAATAATTATTTATTTATTTATTTATTTATTTATTTATAGCCCACCCAATCACAAGGAATCTGGATGGGTTACAGCAATAAAAATACAGAAAATACAATACAATACAATACAATAAGATTAAAGAGAGTATCCCTCATCTGGAATTCCAAAATCTGATGTACTCCAGAATCCAAAACTTTTTGAGCTACAGCACAAATAGTGTGTAGGATGTACATTTTGTTGTTGTTATTGTTGTTGTGTGCCTTCAAATCATTTCCAACCCATGACAACTGTAAGGGATCATGGAATTTTCTTGGCAAGATTTGTTCAGAGGTTTGCCGTTGGCTTCCTGAGGCTGAGAATTTTGACTTGCTGAAAGTCACTCAGTGGGCTTCATGGCCATACCTGTACTGTATCTGTGGGGCTGCAGAGAGATGCAGATGGAGAGAAACATGAGGATCTGTGAAATTGCAAGAATCCATGCCTACTGCCATTTCACAGATCCTTAGTCACTCTTCAGCCTCATTTTGTCTCACTATAATAATAATAAAATCTTTATTTCTATACTGCTTTTCCAATGAGATCAAAGCGGTTCACAAATTCGAGGAAAAAGTATACATCACATCATATTACAATACAGTTACAATCACAGATATATTTCCATAAAACATTGAATAAAAACAGTTTAAAATATCACAATCACAGGTTAAACATCTTGAGGTACAATTCGATTAGGGGATAACTTTCTCTATAAAGAGTCAGGAGGGTATGCTAGGTGGAAAAGATAGGTTTTCAACACCTTCTTGAAAGCATCCAGAGAGGAACTGAGTCGAATCTTTTCAGAGAGTTTATTCCAGCACATTGGAGCTATTGCTGTGAACGCTCGTTGGTGAGTTACAACCAATCTCACCCTGGAATACTCAAGTAAGTACTTTCCTGTTGTTCTGAGAGTGCGGGGCACTGTGAGTACATACAAAATACATATTTATTTGCATATATGTTTTGTAAAATCCAAAACAATTCAGAAATGTAAGACAGAATACACCAGGCCAGACATTTAAAGACTCTACATTCCTGGCCCCAAGAATTTCGGATAAGGAATACTCAGCCTGTACACAATCAATAATAGCTGGAACATTAGTAACTGTAAAGGCTTTATGTATCTGGCCCAGTGTGTGCTGTCTTACGTTTTTGTAATATAAGATACACTATTTAAATCATTTAAAATTTCTCCAAAATACTATTTTCAATTTTGGTATCCATTTGCAGAACTTCAGTTACATTAAGATTCAATACTTGGAAGGGCAGAAGGTTGCGACTGCTATTTATTTCACTAGGTGCTCACTGGAAGTTGTGAAGGAAGCATTTGGGTTGAATGCAAAGCACAGAGTTTGGAAAAGTTACTTCTCCTACACATTCTCCCTGCTTAATAGTATATCTTCCTCCAACAGTACATCTGTTGTACCACTAAACACAGAAGCTCTAGGAAAAGAGATTCCACCTCAACATTCAGAGAAACGTCCTGACAGTAAGGGCTGTTTGACAGTGGAACACACTCCCTCGGAGTGTAGTGAAGTCTCCTTCCTTAGAGGTCTTTAAATAGAGGCTGGATGGCCATCTGTCGGGGATGCTTTGATTGAAATTTCAGGCATGGCAGGTGATTGGACTGGATGGCCCTTGTGGTCTCTTCCAACTCTATGCTTCTATGATTATATGAATTCAGATACGTTCCTTTTTGAATTACAGCTCCCAGGATCCCACAAGCAGTATGGCCACTGGGCTTGTTGCAATATTTAATGGTGAAATATAAATATAATATCAGAGGGAGAGTGATAAAGAGAGAGATTGAGAAGGAAAGGAAGACCAAGACTATAACTTTTAAATTCAAAATCTGTGGGGCACACCCATTGTAATTGATTCCTGTCCCCAAAACTTATTGCTTCAAGCCACAGATAAATATGGGTCCCACGTTTTCCTAAGAGGCTTAGTAATTTATTGGATAGGGCTCTTTTGGACTGTGTGTTGAATGAGGCCTGGTTATTCTGGCATGAGGGGCATACTGCAAACGTTTCATATCATTCTCGCATTTAGGTTTGGCTTGGCTGAAAAAGGTGCACTTTGCTGCGCTGAGGTCTTCCGTCTCATTTATATCCCATCCAGTGTAACTGCCAAGCTCCCTAACACTCCAACTGTAAAAGAGGCTGAAAGGGGGTGTGGGGAGGGTGAAACAAAGATGGGATACAAGACAAAACTAAACAGATTAAATTAGATGTAATGTGCAGACTTTTTAAAAAATGCAAATAGCTGCTGGAGTGGGTTCTGGTAATTATCAGGGTCTCAGCTGGCATGGAAGGGGAATGGCCAGTTTTAAACCTCAATAGAAAACTCATACAGCTCATAAGCATAGCTATGTACGACAGCGGAGGTATACTTTCCAATAATCAGATGGAATATCTGCATGATTCTGCTAAAGGGTAATGGGGACCAGAGTAACAGCTTTTCCTCAGTTCTATGGTGAAGCTGGTTCTCAGCAACTGGAGCAATTGGTACTACTGTCAAGAACTGGAGACAGTTTTTACAGTAAGGAGCTTCAGGCCCTGGGGCCAAATCTGAGGTCCCACTGATGCAGTGGCAGCTGTTGGTTTCCATGTCATTAGGACAGTGAATCTGTTCTGTGGGTTGTCAGTACAAGCTAAAACAAATAGCCCCAACTCATTTTGAAATCTACCTTTTTAGATGATGCATGTACCTGAAATGGGAAGACCCAAGACACACTCCAGGGCTTTATACCGGGGCAGAAAACATGCTGGTTAGCTCCAATTCAAGCCAAAAAGAGCAAATTATCATACTGGCATGTGGACTGTACACTGGCGCGAAAGTGATCAGAGTCTCTAAAAGAGTCTCTGAAAATACAAATTTCTCCTTCTTTCAAACAAAGAGGAACATCTTGATAGCAGTCACCCTGGGTTAGGTAAACTGCCAGCACTGTTGCCGGCCATATTTTTGTGTTTGTTGCCCACATGTGAATTGATTGCACAAGCATGTAAGAAGGCAGCACATGTGGGGCATCCAATGGGCAGGCAGCTGGGCAGGACAGGGGAGGTGATTGACTGCTGCTGTCATGCATGCATTTGTGATGGAACAGGGGGAAAATAATGGCATGGTGTGGCTTTTAACTGTGAATGCTCTGTCATGGTGGGTCTTTCCTCACAGAGGGAGTGGGGCAGTGCAGACTGCACATCAACTGTTTGGTCATTGTTGGAGGTGGCAATGTGGTCAGTGGGTTCTCCCTGAGAATCAGGAAACCCCAAGGGTAAGCCAGCTTTTTCTCTCCATCTGATCCTGGCCCAGATTTTAGTCTGAATTTTAAAACAGACATCCAAGCTGTTGAATCCATTTGGGGACTAGAGTTCAGGACTCTGGATTGCCCCTTTAAATTTCAGCCTAAATCCCAGAGTGGATTTATTGCCCACTGGCCTGGAAGCCATCAGCCACCACTGTACAAAGGAGCCCAACAATTTCCACATGAGAACCATATCTACTCCTCCATGTTTGGTAGTTTCCCAACTTCCATACAGGATTAAAAAAAAAAAAAACCGAATCCAGTATAATTCCAAATGCAGTTCATTTAACTTTAAAAACAAGAGTGAGATTTAAAATGCTTTAACCAGCAAATTGAAAGTTTCTAGACCATTTGTATTCTTGTTAGGTTGATTTATATATCATGTTACTATTTAATTGTAATATATGGTTGTTAGTAAGGGTTTCTTCATCTTCCTCAAATTTACATCATGTCTACTGATGGGAAAAACTAGTGGTAATGGTTCATTAACTGTTCGCTCTTCCTCTAAACCTGCAGTTAAAAAAGAGTCTCTGAAAATACAAATTTCTCCCTTTTTCAAACAAGGAGGAACATCTTGATAACAGCCAAATGCACACTACATGTGCACTCTGTTTATACAAAGTAAACACAACAATTGTATCATTTGGTTTTAATTTACTAACTGGCCTAGAGAGCTTCCCCAAGAGGGGATATGGAAAGCAGCCCATAAATTATCAACAAACTCTGCACCATTTTAGCTGCATCCTTCCATAGGAAGAGCTGCTCAGCTGTAATTTCTAACCATGTCACCCATAAAGAGATAACATAAACTTTGGCAGCCTTGCTCACTACCTCAGAGAAGAAGCTCAAAAGTAGGCATACTGGATTTGGCCTGTATGCATGCAGAGTCTGTAGATGGAAAAGGCACTACAGCATTTTGAAGCAGAACTTGCAGAGTCTTCCATGTTGGCTGGGAGATTCTGGATGTATGGTCCACGAAGTAATCTCTCCAAGTGCTCTAATCCATTTCATATATTACTTTGCTTTCAAATGATGGGAGACTATACCTTGTATGCAAATAGGTCTGAGATGATGAACAGGACAGTTGAGGATCTCACAAAGCATAGAAAAAGTAGGTACCAATGGATGATGCTATGAAGTATCAAGGAAAATAATAACAACAATAATAAATTTTATTTCTTTCCCACCCTTCCTCAAGGCAAGGTACAGTATGTTAAAATACAAAACACAATTAAAAACATGTAAACCCACAGATAAAATAGAATACTATAAAACCATTAAAATACACTTAGAAGAGTTTATATATAGTTAAAAAGTCGTGATTTAATGAAAAGACAGTCCTTATTAGTATAAAAATGTATAGGGCAGCTAGTTCTTTTGATTATGGGGATTAAGAGTTAGTCCTAGCTAGAATTTTTGATGGTTAATCTAGGGAACCTATCTTTTCAAGACAATAACAGCACTCAAGGACAACAAAAGAGAATGCAGTCACCTCATCTCCCAGACTGTAGCCCCATCAAAATTTTCACTCCCACTCCCATTTTACAGATGAGGAATACTGCAACTGGGAAGAACAGTGAGCAGAAAGCTGCCCATGACAAAACATTTTGAGCAGCCACAGAAAGTCAGAAGCTCTTGGAGATCTGCTGTAAATCTAAAATACCTTTTGCTCACCCTGATGTAGATCACATATCCACTTGTTTATTTCTGAAGAAGCTTTTTTATTTGGCTTGAAAATATCGAACTTCCAGTTGGACTATAAATGAAACCTTCTGAGCTGAAAGGAAGTTATTGCAATGTTACTGGCATTAGAAAGATATTGCAGCAGGTTGAAGAAAATGACATAGTTGGAGTGGATGCAAATGACTTCGACTTGAGACCAAGAGAGGGGTTACTGCACTGATCTAATATCGTTTCTGCTGGCTGATCCAGAAGAGGAATTGCACATCTTTTTAAAGATTGGCAGTCTGGTGCTACATCAGCAGCAGCCAGGGAGGGAAAATGAGAGATGGATGAGTGATACAGATCAAAAGCTGAAGAATTTTTGCATGTTAATGTAATGTGGGATGCACAGTCCATCTGCTTGGGAAAGGTTTTTGGAGCTGCTCTGCAACTTCACAATTAAGAACTGAATAATAGACGTGAAGACAGGTTCAGCTAAAATGGTTGTATTTTTATATATCAGCATAATGTTATCTGTTCTATCAATATCATTATCTCTGAGCTGACAAATATTCACGCAGAAGATGTTTCAATGTAATCTGTAGGGGCTTTAAAAGAATTTTACGGTGATAAGAGAAAAGAGAGCCAGTGTACCTCTCATACCATGCCTCCACCAATCTCTTTTCTGTTGCCTTCTCTGTCAGTATTTTAGGCTGCATCTGCCCTGCAAAAATAATGCACTTTGAAACCACTTTAACTGTCATGGCTCCATCCTATTGAATCCTGGGATTTGTACGTTGTTATAGTACCAGAGCTCTCTGACATTTAACCTCACCACCAATACAGACCATTACAGCTTCAGTCACCTTCTCTGTAGTCCTACAAGTTCACAGTAGCTGCTATTTTAAGTTGTGAGGTTTGAAATTAGGGATGCTGCCCTTGCTATTTCTTTAGACATGTTGACTGTCAATAGTAGGGCAGGTTGTGTTTCCCTTATCCAGAATTCTGAAATTTGAAATATTTCAAAAACCCCAATTTTTTTCATGGGTGGCTGAGAGATTAATGTACATACATTTTGGTTCCTGCACAAAATGATTTAAAATACTGTATGAAATTACCTTTAGGCTATGTATATAAGTCATATATGAAACAAACAAATTTTGTGTTTGGACTTGGGTCCCATCTTCAAGATATCTCATTATGTATATATATGTAAATGCAAGTATTCAGAAATATATATATATATATGTATCTGAAATCCAAAACACTGCTGGTCCCAAGCATTTCAGATAATGGTGACTCATCCTGTAATAGTGGCAACCTATTAGAAATCATTTGTTTATGATATACCATTACAATTTGACACTATTTGGATATTCTTATATTCTTCTCAGTTTCATGGGTAATTTATACATCTTAATTATTTCAGTGAATGATTTGTGTGGCTGCCTTTTCAGGATAGTACAGAACCTGAAGCTAGGTTCTCTCAAGAATATCATATGAAACATGTATGACACTGATGTCAAATTAATTAAATTATCTGCCAGTATGCTTCAGGTCTAATTTTAAGGTATTTGTGATGACATGTAAAGCCCTTAATATTGGGATCTCAGTATCTGAGGGAACGCCTCTCATGTAGACATCTGTTCAACTATTAAGATCTGCCAAGGGGCTTCTCCTCTGCATTCCACCTTTTGGGAGAAGAAGCCCTAATTATAAGAGATAACAAATTAATCAGTCCTGAAGCAAGCATGAGCATTTTAAAGAGAACTAGTCAGGCAGCATAGTTCATTTCCCATAAGTGCATATAATAATTTAAAAGCGTTCAAGAAACATGCCTTTCTTACTGTCCAAGGATTTGGAGAATGCCGCAGTACTTGCGAAATGCTTCCAACGATTCTTGTCTAAGTCCTATTCATTAGTCCCACTTAGGAACCAACTGCATCAATTATTAATTTAATTGGCCTTCCTTAGTTGGGACTAATAATAGGATTCATGTCTCTGTTTCCAACTCCTGCAACTCCAAAGTATTGTCTCATCTTATGATGAAGTCTAGATTGTTAGCTTCTCAGTCTTTCAAATATGACTTAGAAGTATAAGCAGTTATGAGAAACATCTTCCTTACTTCGTCAAAAGTGCAGAAAGGACATATCTGTGCTTTGCTTTCCACAAGAAAAGGGCTGAAATGTACTTTCTCAGCAGGGTTGCTAAATCTCAGGGCTTGGGCCTGGATCTCCAGTTTTCATGGGCCATCTCCAGGTAGGAACAAGAGTGTAAATTCCACAGTTTTGATGGGCTTGTTCAGCTTGTGGCAAGAGGAAATGGTTGTTTGTAACTCTCCAGCTCAGCTAGTGCCACTTTGCTACAATTTCCAAGGCTTAATTGATTTGTTCCTACTACTTGCAAAGATTCTTGGGGGGGGGAGGTGGGGTGTTTATGTATTTAGTTAGCTTCTTCCTTCCTTCCCAGTCATTGTGGCTTTCCATCTGTTCTGCTCTGCATTCACCTTCTGGCTAGAAAAAAGTGTTGTTGTTGTTGTGTGCCTTCAAGTCATTTCTGACTTATGACTACCCTAAGGCTTGCCTATCGTGAAAATTGTTGGTTTTGTGTGCCATCAAGCCATTTCCAACATATGGTGAACCTAAGGTGAACCTATCACAAGATTTGTTCAGAGGAGGTTTGCCAGTGCCTTCCCCTGAGGCTTGCCTAAGGTCACCCAGTGGGTTTCATGGCCAAGCAGGGACTCCAACCCTGGACTTAAGACTTATTTAATTCCTGTACCCCATCTTACGTAAGTGAGAAGGAATGATTCCCTCATATCATCTTGATCTAGGAACAGCCCCATAAGTCTTAATTTCCAAACAGGAAATATATATTCTCTCTCTCTCTCTCTTTCTCTCTGCTTACATGAAAACCTGGGAGCAGATGTGGCTGATATTTTATGCATACTCTTTAATGACATTCCCAGGGACTGTCCCTTTTTTGGAACATTTTCAAACCGTGGATGATTGAATCCGTGTATAAAAATCTGTGTATAAGCAGGGCCAACTGCACTTGACAAAACAAAACAAAACAAAAAAACAAAACAAAAAAAAAACAACGGTATTTGCATCACTCAATACTTCTTATCCACAGCATGTCCTGCCTGCTCCCCTATTAATTTAGGTTCTTCATTCAATCCAAAGGCGGGTGCAAACTATTTAGAAAAGTTAATCCTCTCAAAATGTTGTTGGGTGTTTAGCAAAACCAGGTTTAATGTAATCCCATCTGCCTTATTAAATGGCCAGTTTCATCAAATTGATTATAATGAACATGTGTGTCTTTGCGGAGCAGGATCAGTAGACTCCTTATCACACATTCTTTATTCATTTACCTTTTAAAGGATGACAGGGCACAGCTAATAACACCATTATTAAATAAGTTTCCAGGAAAGAGTCTTGACTGGTATTTGAGATATCTGCTAAAAGATACCAAAAAAATCTAATGGAAGAGGTTGTAGAGTCCTTCGTCTCAGCTATCAAATCTCATAGGGCTATATTACATAGTTGACAGTATTATTGCAAGCAAATAAAGATTAACAATATATGATCTCTAAACAAGGAACCTTCTCAGCAGAATAAAAGGAACACTTTAGCAATTGATTTACATAGCACCATTTCTGCTACTATTAAAACAATATTAATGGTTTTTAAATATATATATTTCAATACATTCCATATTGTGTATAAATTTCTGTTTATATTGGTATTTTATTGGATATTTGCATATCTGTTAGTACAGTGGAACCTCGCCATACGCGCGCGTGCCATACGCGGCCTTGAGCATATGCGTTCAAGCTGCGGTGCGCGCGCGGGCGGAGCATCCCATTTATGAATGGGCGCGTGCGCCC
This sequence comes from Sceloporus undulatus, assembly GCF_019175285.1. Classification (NCBI taxonomy): domain Eukaryota; kingdom Metazoa; phylum Chordata; class Lepidosauria; order Squamata; family Phrynosomatidae; genus Sceloporus; species Sceloporus undulatus. The sequence continues at coordinate 194,806,485 of NC_056524.1, read as the reverse complement.
TGCGCACGCCTGCACCGCCGCGCACGAGCCCCATTGTTTACAATGGGGCTCGAGCATAGGCGGAAATCGCCATACGTGGCAGGATCCGGAACGGATCCCCCGCGTATGGCGAGGTTCCACTGTATTGTTGTCTTTAATTGTTAATTGCCTCATGGCCTGTGGGCTGCAATAATAAAGGCATTGATTGGTTGGATGATATTTGCATTTAATAACAGATTTTTATATCGGTCAGCTGAAAATTAGGTGATTGACGGTTAATACAATATGGTAATTGTTGTTGGACAAGTGTCATATTTATGCTGCAATTTTTTGATATCTGTGGTTAAAGCCTAGCCAAAACTCTGGTTAAAGCTTAGTCTAGCCAAGCCAAAACTCTGAAAGACTAAGATGCTAAAGTCATGTTTCAAGTGGGTGTTGCTTTTTCAAATTTGAAATCCCATCAAAACTTATCCCCCTGTCCCAAGGCATCCTAACATACTGCATGATGTTACATGGGAGCTTTTTATCAGGTGTAGCTCCATAAAGGGTGAGGACAGGCAGGGTTATGTAATTGGAAAAACAGCATTGATTAATAGGGAATGTTTCATATACCTTACCCCACAAATATTGGCGGAAATATCCAGATGCACATATTAAGTGTCCTTTATAACATTTCCACCTCTCCACCCTTCTAAATCCATGGAGAACATACAATTTATTGCTCACCCCCAACGTGAAACTACCGCTTAGCTACCATTTGTCATCTTCCTGTGACTGCAAAGGAAAATTAAACACGTATACTGACTTCACTGCTCTGGCACAAGGTCCAGGCTTGATGTGTTCTTCTCAGTATGCATGTATAATAAGTAGCTCTTAATTACATTTTGTTTGCAAAAAGTACAAGCCAGGAAATAACAGAGTGCCAACAATCTGGCAATGGAAAGAGTCCCTCGGGGGTATTCATTCTAGGATTGGAACTGAGCAATTTTGTTCCATAGCATTGCCTTATGGACCTCTTGTGCCTCAAATTAGAACAAAGCAGAGGTGTCGCCATTTTTACATGATTTTGCTTCAGCTGTAGACTCTATCTGTGTTTGCCTGGCATCATTTAAAAGTGCGATTTCGAAGCCTAAATTCACAATACCAAGACTTGCAGGCACCACCTCTTATTGAATTATTTGTTGCTAATAGTTAGAACAGGTGAAGGGATGAGCCACTTTTTAAAAAAGATCGTTGTAGCCAGCCAGACACACACACACACACATATATTGTAACAGAGCTGTCCCACCTTTGGTTATTTCAATTATTCTTTTTTATACTTTTCCACTTCCTTTTCAAGGTGTGGCGATGACCACAGCTCTACACAGTATTCGAAGCAGGGTTACATCATAAATGTGCATAAAGCCATTATAAGACTGACATTTTTAATTTTTGATAAATTTGACAAATGCTGTATAATTGGGTCAATGTGTCACCAAACCGAAGGCCGTTTTCTTGGTAAGTCACTGCCAGTTTAGATTCTATCAGCATATATGCTAAGACCGGAGTCGTTGCTGCAGTGTGTATCAGTGTGATACACCATTTTGGCAACTTTCTCTGAGAGACTCTTTCTGAGCCCTTTGCTTCAACACTACCAAATATATTTATTTTAATTAAATAACAACCAAATAATTTAGTTAATAAACTTGACTATCTTATTGTCTCCCCCCGCCCCAGCTCCAGCTCTTTTGGGAACTGGTCCTAGTACAGAACCTTGGAGATCCCCATTGCTTTCATTCTTCCACTGCAGTCCTTAAGTTTCATCCTTACTCTCTGCTTTCTCTTCTTTAACCAATTAGCAAACCATAAGAAGGCCTCTCCTCTTATCTCTTTTAACTTTAATTTTATATGTTGATTCCAATACCAACTGATCATCTTCATCAGGAGTGCAGCTGAAAACAATTTAAGTGCAGCTGGGAAAATTTCAGAGGTTGAAATAAGGCTTATTACAGAGGAACAGTGTAATTTGCAAGCTTTAACATGCCCCCTGGTGGTGAAAACACAACTTGATCATTTGGGGATTCCTCTCCTCCCAGCGTCTGATCAAAAGAATAATTTATCCAAAAAGGAACCAAGACTGAACACCAAAGACTTGTTTGAGTTTTACCTAAACATTTGGACTCTCTCCATTTTTACACTAGTTCGCTCTTGTAGTTATTGTCATGCTCTGAATTAAAGTAACATTTATAGTCTCTTCCTTTGCTCATAGTGATAACAGGAATGTATCAATTAAAGAGGGGTAGCTAATTCCTGAGAGGACAGGATCAGAATTCGAAATGATCTTAACAAGATTAGAGAGTTGGGCCAAAACTAACAAAATAAATCTTGCCTAGCCAACCCTGCAATAGGTTTGCCTTAGGATTGTCAGAAGTTGGAAATGCCTTGTAGGTACACAACAACCAATTAAAAGATAGGCAAATGTTAATGGAAGGCACTTTCTTCCCTCTTGCTAGTTTCTTGCTAGAAACAGGCCAAGTGAAGGAACATGATAATGATAAATAAAAAGTGATAAAAAGATGCTCATAAATACTACCAGCTGGGGACATCGAAATGAAGCTGAATGGTGGTAAATATGTATGGGATAAAAGGAAGTGCTTCTTCAGAAAACTGAACTGGGAATTTGCTACCAGTTTGTAGCAATGGTCACTAGCCATTAAAGGGGACTTACACAGAGTCAGGGAGGTTAAGGCCATTAATGGCTCCATTTCATGCTGGCCATTCCTTTTCTCCAGGATCAGAGGCAGCATTCCACTGAAGATTTTGCTGGGGAATGATAGGGGCTATTTTCCTCATGCAGGAATTTGGTCTGATCAAGCAAGGCTCTTATTACTTGTTATTATTGTAAGTGAGCATTTAAACAGAAAACTACCTGCCCACAGAAAATTAGTGAGTTAGGGAAGAGACTTGTGTTATAGTAGCTTTCTAGAGAGCTCTTTGGAATTCTTTGGTATTGAGATCTGACCAGTACAGTACTGTATTCTGAACTGGTACTACCAAATATATATTTAATACCTCTGTGTGAAGTACATCTTATATAGTCAGATCTGACACTTTGTTGTTGAAACTTTTCAGGCTTCTGGTACAAAATTTGTAATAAAGCAATCTTGAAACACTTTGATTAGAAAGGCAGGCTATCACTATATATGTACCAAATATACAGATAGTGTTCAGTTGTACATGTCACAATCCCATCTCTATGCTCATTGTCTTAAATCCATCTCTATTCTACTGCTCTAAAGGATTAAGAAGTCATGATTTTACAGGGTCAGAAAGGTTCAGTTCAGTCTGCATCCATAACGCAGAAATAATCCAGGTTGACACTACTTTAACTGCCATGGTTCCATGCTATGAAACGTTGGGAATTGTAATTTGCTGTGACACCAGAGCTCTCTGACAGAGAAGGCTAAATGCCTCACAAAACTGCAACTCCCAAAATTCAATGGCACTCAGCCATGAGAGTTAAAGCGGCATCAATCTGGATTATTTCTACATTGTGGAATCAGCCTTAGCACATTTCATGGTTTTGGTTGTAGTCATAAAGCCTTCAGATTAATGTAATAAAACACTAACAGAGAGGCATATTTGACGTCTGCCAGTTATTGAGTTGCATCTATGCACCTAGAAGCCCTATTTCTCTAATCTAATTTTAATATGAATCTTTGTTTTTCTTCTAAAATATCTTCTTCAGTTTTTTTTAAAAAATAAATGTTGAAGCTTCTCTAATTTTTAAAATTCTGATTCTACGTTCACACTTTTTGTGTCAAATTGTCTTTTTTGCCCCAGTTCCTTTATTCTTCCTACTGGCTGACCTATGCAGATGATCTAAAGATAATGAAACATCTGTTTTAAAATGATTAGTCAGGGCCTGCCCAGTAATTGATGAGCACTTTATAAAATAAACTGTAATGCTAAGGATGGCAGCAATTATCTCAGGCATTTTATAGTTCTTGTCCTTGAAAAAGGCTCCAGGGCTACCATGACGTAACTTAAACCCTGAAAGTATATGAAGAACAAAATGGACATTTTAAAATGCTGATTCATAGAAAGCAGTAGAATTTCTCTGCTGAAGGTAGTTATTGCTGAAGAGAAACACATAATTAAAGAAGATAATACCTATTAGATTCCTCATATGATCAGAGGAAATGAGAAATATCAGGAAGAAAATTACACACAGGATGTATCCATAAATCCTTCAGTTAAAGGAAACCATCACATATTATAACTAGATGATGTCCTTTTCTGCTTCCATTTTAAATAAATCATAAATTAGGAACACAGCTTCTGACATCAACACAATATTTTTTTTAAAAAAAATATATCATATAGATATGAAAAACAAACCAGGAAAACCGGCATGTAATAAATTCTTAGAATAGGCTGTTTTGTCATGTCATACTGTAGACTTGGTAACTTCATAATTTTTGATTATGCCATTTTTAAAAGATACTATTAAGATGTTCTTCTGGGCAAAAGAAAAACCTCAATTGGATAAAAAAAAAATCTGCCTAGCACTTCCTAAAAACGAATGTATGAATTATTCGGGGCTACAGTGGCTTAACCATTGACTGGTAAGAAATCTCTGGGATGCATCGTTTGTGAAGATGGAAAGACTGGTAAGACTTAGTAAACACAGACCCAAATTTATCCTTGAGATTCGGAACAGGAAATCCGTACAAATCTAACCCAAATTTCTGTTTGCCAGTTGTTCCCAACCTTTGGTCCTCCATTTGTTTTGGACTTCAGCCCCAGATGTCTGAGCCAACTTGGCCAACAGTCAGAAATGATGGCAGCTGAAGTAAAAATCATCTGGATGATGCAAGGTCATCCTATCTTACAACACATAGATCATGCCACTTAATACAGGTGTCCTCCTCCCTCCCAAAAGTTCCACTAATATAAATGGCCAGTCAATAATGCTATATTTCAGTTGCAACATTTTAAATCAAGCATGTTTTATTAAACCTATTCTGAATATCATCTGGAAAGGAATAGTATTTCTTAGATTTTTGTGGGTTTTTCAGGCTATGTGGCCATGTTCTTGAAGAGTTTATTCCTGACATTTCACCAGCATCTGTGGCTGGCATCTTCAGAGAATGCTGGCATGGAAGAGAGTTGGGTATATATATATATACTGTGTGACCCTAGGTGAGGAGGAGTGATTCTCATGTTAATCTGTGTATTGTTCTGTTGTTGATGGCCTCCTCAGGGTAGGAGGGTATGCAAAAGAGGATTAGTGTTTGCTAATTGGTGATCAATTAGCTGGGAAAGCCTCTGACCCTGAGTGGTTTCTCATTTGCATTTGCCGAGTCATGGTTTTGGTGTCCTTCAGGACTGGTAGCCAAACTTTATTTACTTTGAGGGTTTCTTCTTTCCAGTTGAAGTTGTCCAAGTGTTTGTGGATTTCAATGGCTTCCCTGTACATTCTGGCCTGATAGTTGTTGGCATGGTCCAGAATTTCAGTGTTTTCAAACAGCATTTTGTGCCCAGGATGGTTTGTAATGTGTTCTGCTACTGCTGATTTTTCTGGCTGATCCAGTCTGCAGTGTTTTTCATTTTTCTTGATTCATGTTTGGACACTGCGTTTGGTGATCCCTATGTAGACTTGTCCGCAGGATGCCACAGGAAAGAAGAAACCCTCAAAGTAAATAAAGTTTGGCTACCAGTCCTGAAGGACACTAAAACCAGGACTCAGCAAATGCAAATGAGAAACCACTCAGGGTCAGAGGCTTTCCCAGCAAACAATGATCACCAATTAGCAAACACTAATCCTCTTTTGCATATCCTCCTACCTTGAGGAGGCTATCAACAACAGATTAACATAGGAATCACTCCTCCTCACCCAGGGTCACACAGTGTGTGTGTGTGTGTGTGTGTGTGTGTGTATCACTCTCTTCCAGGTTAGCATTCTCTGAAGATGCCAGCCACAGATGCTGGCAAAACGTCACGAATAAAGTCTTATAGAACATGGCCACACAGCCCAAAAAACCCAGAAAAAACTATGGATGCCAGCCATGACAGCCTTTGACTTCACAAGGGTATTTCTAACTTATGCATAAAACACTGAGAAAACTATATTCAGAACACAGCTTGGTAAGAGTATGTTTTAGGAGACCGAGGGATGCATTCCACTAGGAGCTTTTTAGCAGTGGATCTTGTAGTGGAGTAATTCCTGTGACTTCAATTCAGGATTTTTCACTGACTAGGAAGTACCTAAAATGTTGAGACACATGATGGATCTTCATCCTACAGAACTAAAAAGAAAAGAAAAAGCAAAGCAAGGCATCCATAGTTTATAAGTGTATAAGCAGTGTGGATACTGTATCTAGGTTACAAAGACCTACAAACAGTGCTGCTTTTGTTCTCATGCTCCTCTTCCTCAAGCAGTAATTGACATTAGAAGAAGAAAAAAATCCTGAAGAATCTAGCTGTTTTATTTTATCACACTTTTTAAAAAAGATATGTTAATGCAATGATCAAAATAGATTTAATCATATTCAGAACACACTGGAAACATTACGTTTGAAAATTAATTAATTAGTGTTGACTGTCAGAAGTCAGGAGGTTAATTCATTGTCAGTAACACTAATAAGTTAAACCATTAATTTGTAAAATTAACAATCATTGATTCGTCACTTAAAATAATGGTTTTCGGAAAAGACCATGGGATTTGCTGGGAATAGCCATGAGGTTGTCACCATTGACCTTTAGGGCACAATTCGGTATTGGCTCCTTTAAAAAAAACAGTTATGGTCTCAAAAAGGCCTCCCTTCAACCTTTTTTTTTTCAGATGGACTACAAAGCCCACAATATAACATTGTTGCTGGGGATGGTGGGAGTCCAACACATTTGAAAGTGATTGTGTTGAATAAGCTGATCTACAGCACAGGTTCTCATCTTACAACTTGTTTAATTAAATTTATTTTAAATTAAATTATATGCATCTCTCTTCTCATTTTTCTAACCCCCTCTAACATATACAGTGTTTATTCATCATTCAACCACTTTACTGTTTAAATGTTAATAAAGTGGGGTGTTAAAGTTCAGTGATTATTTCAGACAGAGGATAAGGAACCACTGCAATTACAACAAAAGTGGTTGATTATAAAAAATAATTGAATAAAAATTATAAATAAATAAAAATCAAAATAAATAAATAAATACCTGGTTTTCTTTGGTGGGTGGGATTGTTTTAGATTTTTAGATTATGGCCCGTTACACACGGGCTCTTGAGGCGCCCCCATCATGTGATAGGGGTTGGCTGGGGACCTAGCATCCACACCAGCTTCACCCCTATCATGTGACGGGGGCGTAATAATGGCGGCGCCCTATACACACAGGCGCCACCATTATTACGTGTCGGACGCATAGCGTCCACACGTCGCACGGTGCTTATGACGTCGCAAGTGCGCCATTGGCGCCTCTCAGTGTCATAACCGTGCCGCGGGAAGAAGCACCATTTTGGGGCTTCTTATTTGCTCCGCGCGGTAGTCGCGCGGTTTGGCTGCTGCAGCTCCCTTGCGGAGCAACCAGCAGCACCCGCAGACCGCCGCTTTTAGGCAGTCTGTAATGGGCCTATGTTTAACTTTTGTATGTCTTAAACTTTAACTTCGCAGTGCGTTAATTGATTATTTTAATTGTTTTTTAAATTTTTGTTTTAATGTGATTTTATATTGTGAACCACCTTTTTTGGGAGAAAGGTGGCACAAAAATAAAATAAAATAAAAAGTAGAGAATTCTTAAATCACAAATGTTTTGAGTGCTTTTCATTTCCAATCAAGACGCATGATCAAAAAAGATCAGCAGTAGAGTACATGGTTTACTCATAGAAGCCAGGAATCTGATGTTTAGTCCCTGGGATCTCCAGTGTAAAAGATCCGGTATCTCAGAAACCCATTATTTTTGCATTCATTTTACCTTAGTATTTTTGTTTGTTTGTATCTCTTAAATGTTTACAGTGAGACTAATGAAATAAAGTCATATTTGCTCTCATTCTTTTTTCTTTTCTTTTTTTTTGGGGGGGGTCTATTTCATGTGATATGCAACAAAGGCTTGGGAAGGAATCAAAGCAATCCAAGGACTGGTGAATGCACAGTTGTTAAAGCAGCCCAAACCATCTGCTGTGGCAGCCTGATGTCGCTGGTCTTCTGTGGCCAAGGCCTAAAGCCTCCTGATTCCCTTCTCTTTTCACCCAAGGGGAAAAAGGGATATTTTGTAATGGGCATAATAAGACAATTTCCATTTACCTAGGAGTAAGGCTCACTGAATTGATCATAATTATTCCTCAGTAGATATGAGGGAGGGCAAGGAATTAATCTGAATCTTTTGGTTATAAACTAATACCTTCAGCCTTACCAAACCTTCAAAGTGTGTGACCCACTGAAGCACGGAGGGGTAGAAAGCATTATGGGAAGGAGGGAGAGTCGAGAGAGAGGGAATGGTGATGATTAACTTCTACTTAATTATCCAGTCCTGGGCTGAGCAACACACAAATGAGTACAAAAGAGTTCATTGTTCTTCATCCCAAATAATAACTTACAAGAGCAGAAGTTAAACTCAATGTAAATTAGATAAATTAAAATCAATGAAAATTAGCCAATTTGAAAAGTGTTGTAACCTATGTCCCTCACTTGCTATCCAGGAAGACTCCAACAACTTCCATACAGGACTTTGGGGCAGAGGTGGGGCAGGAGAGACAACACTTGCCTTCAGCCCTAAAGGGCCTGAAAGACTGAAAGACCATGGTGATTTGAGGACCTCCTGCTAAGCAAACAAATCATTATTTTTTCACACACATTCCAATTCAGACAAGACCTCAGCATTTTCTCATTTCTTATGAACAGGGCAGCAGGCAAATTAGGACAACATAGTCATGTGATACATTTCCCACAATCCTAATCCTCCTCTTCCTGGAGGTTTCCTATCTGAGGTCCAAAACACACTGCATTAATAATTCAGTTTGAGACCGCTTTAACTGCCCTGGCTCAGTGCTAGGGAATTCTAGGTTTGTGAGACATTTAGCTTTCTCTGTCAGACAGCTCTGCTCTCACAACAAACTACAACTCCCAGGATTACCTAGCACTGAACCAGGGCAATTAAAGTGGTCTCAGAGTGGATTATTTCTGCTGTGTCTAGCAGAGAGAAAAAAGAGAGGGAGCACATACCACTCCATCTCAATAAATCAATATAAGCAAAATAGTTATTTTTGTTAAAAGTGTAGGATTAACATCAGTATCAGTCAAGAAATCTTCATTGTCAGTCGAGATATACATAATTTATCAAATCAATAATCTAACCAATTAATTAACATTTTCCAAACTTCAAGGTCCAATAAGTAATCCTGATCCAAGCAGGGAGTGATTTTCTTCCTGCTAAGATCATTCCAACCACTTTTGGGGAGAGAAGAGAGGAAAAGTATCTCCTTTTCACTTCGTCTCCAACAGTAACCGGTACTGTGAAAACTGAAAACAACATGTTTAGCAAAGCAGAAATTTGTTGTAACTCAGTGAAGAGTACTATTTTAACTAGAAATGTAGCATTAGTGATTTCTTCTTGCTTGATGTGTCAGACAGTAACAGAAATATTGACAGCACACAGATTTACACATAATACATGTTGAGGTTTACAGCTGTGTGTTTTGCAATTTTAATGAAATTTGGAAAGCTAACATGTGACATTGACAATGCTGGTTAGATAGCTCTACAACTGTGTTTTCAATATGGGAAAACAATATTCTGTTACATCAGACTAACTTGTTTTTTTGAAATGGAATTTCAAGATTTTGCAATAAACAAAAACAGGTATTAAGAATATCAAAACACACAAACACAGAGATATATATATAATGCAAAACTGTGATATACATCAAGATGTAACTTCAGCCCACTGTCTTATTTAAATGAATCTCTTTGGTAGCTTAACCATAAACCTATCCTTGGCTTTAATTCCAATCATTCCCAATGTATCAATTTAGCTACAAAAATCAACTTTAAAAATCTCCTAAATCCCCCCCCCAATAATTCAAGACATTAAACAAACATGAGAAGAACTGCAGTGAAAGCCTAAAAAGCTACAGTGCATAGAATGACATTTGATGGCTTTATTTGATGTCATATCACAGCCTTCCAGATGTTGTTGGACTGTAATTCACAACATTCCTAATCACTGGCTATGATGGCCAGAGGTGCTGAGACGTCCAGATCCACAACATCTGGAGGGCTGCATGGTTCCCATTCCTTCTACTGTATAAGCCAAGTCTACTGGATTCAGTAGGACAAATACAAGCTTAATTCCAAGAAGCCTAGTTTCACTAGGTTCTGAAATAATGCTTGCATGCATCTGCACATTTTATCTTCCTGTAATACAAAATTTGGGGCATTGTATAGATTTCACTACAGGTGTCACACATTTTAGCACCCAGGCAACTTTAAATATTCTCCCTAATGGATTATCTTCAAGGCCCTTCAGAAAAATATATGTACCTATCAGTTCACACCATGCACATTTTACAGAATGTAAGGAAGAAATCAGTCCAAAAAAGAACACAGGATTGTTATATTCTACTAGATCTCTGATGTAAAATGTTAAAAATGCTATTTGTTTTTTAAGATATAGCAACATATTAATCTCTTTTAAGCATAAAGAGATACTTAATGTGTATTTTCAATAAGCAGATCAACACAAATCCTGCAAGGTTATATAATCCACTAGTAGTGCAATAAGGGTTCCAGAAAACACCCACAGAAGGAACGTTTCAGCTTCTAAAGAGCAGCATTCGTTCTGAACATCCTTGTCCCACTAGAGTTGCGTATTGCCGAACACTTTCTTCATCACTCAGTCCCTTCCGCCTTCTTTTATACACACTGTAAGGCATGGTTGTTCTCTTATGGAGAATCCGAACTTGATCTAGGTCCTTCACATTCCCTTCATCACCTGTAAAGAGAACATTCACATGTCCATATGAACAAGAAGCACATGATGTTTTGTTGTTATTTCTGATATTAGTGGTAATAATAATTTTTGTTGTTGTTGCTATAAACTGCCCTTGACTCAAGGTGACCCTGTGGGTGAGACATCTCCAAGACTCCCTTTCCTCCACTGCTCTGCTTAGGTCCTGTAAACCCCTGCCTGTGATCTCCTTAATAGAGTCCACCCATCTAGCATGTGGCCTTCCTTCCTTTATACTTTCTTCCACCTTTCCTAGCATTATTCTTTTTTCCAGTGAGTCCTCCCTTCTCATGATGTGCTCAAAGTATGACAGCCTACGTTTTGTCATCTTGGCTTCCAGGGAGATCTCTGGCTTGATCTGCTCTATTACTCATTTGCTTGTCCTTTTGGCTGTCCATGGGATCCTCAACAATCTTCTCCAGCACCACATCTCAAATGAATGGATTTTCTTCCTGTCTTCTTTCTTAACTGTCCAGCTCTTACATCCATACATGGTACAGTCAGCCCTTCATATCCATGGATTTTTTATCCATGGATATTATTATTATTCAAGGGATTCAAGCATCCAGTTTGACAATAATTTAAAAATATATAAATGCCAAAAAGCAAACCTTGATTTTTCCCATTTTATACAAGGGACACTATCTTACTCTGCTATTGTTTTTAATGGGACTTGAGCATCCACAGATTTTGGTATCCACGAGGAGTCCTGGAACCAAACTCCAGTGGATACCAAGGACCCACTGTAATAGGGAATAATAAATTGCACAGAACACTTATTTCAGAAAGTGTGCCATCTGTAAAATGTTAAAGAAATGGATTTTTGGGGGGGTTTCAGGCTATGTGGTCATGTTCTAGAAGAGTTTATTCCTGACGTTTTGCCAGCATCTGTGGCTGGCATCTTCAGAAGATGCTAGTCTGGAGAAATCAGTATACAAAGGTATCTTATGGCACCACTGAGACTAACTGAAAGAAAGAAGCTGGTAGCATGAGCTTTTATGAGCCTACTTCCTAACATGCATCTAAAGAAGGAGGCTCAACTGTTGGTTGAAATGTATATCATGATTTTATATTACTACTGTCATTTGAACTCACTCTCCATTATTACCAAGGAAAGTGGACTTTCTAATATGCCATTCTACTATTGCATTCGTGCAATGTTTCAAAAACCATACTGTTCTTCCAGTGAGATGTCTTGGATTTGGTCTGTCTTTGAAAATTCTGCTGGTAGACTGCTGACCAGGGATGGTTAAAAGGAACATGGAACTCCCTTGTTGAAACAACTTCACTGGCTATTGGTTTATTTTTGGGTACAATTCAAAATGTTGGTTATGACTTATAAAGCCCTATACAGACAACCTAGAAATGTCTATCTCCTGAGCTGGATTCTTATGGTAGAAGACTGTTAAATTTTGAAAAGAAAACACTAAGTGTTTTTCTTAACTATATACATCTCATGTTGACACATATTTCCTGTTTAAACTGACCAGTGGAAAGAAATGCTTTCTTTGACATTCATGCAAGCATTTTAGGTTTTAGGGGGAAAAATAATCATACATAAAAAGTAAATTGTCTCACAGCACAAAGTAAGAATAAACAAGTAAGGTCTGTGAATAGCTAAACTGTAGTTTGGAAAGAAAAACTAACTTGCTTTTCTATATCTGGTTTCTTGGTTTGAGTACTTTGCTATTGCTTTTCACAAAACTCAGTTCAGTCTAGAAAATGTATTTTTTTATTCCTATTTTATTTTCCTATCATCATCACTGGAACTTTACTGTGCCTTAAGAAATTAAGGTGTAGTATTAAATATTATACTCATCCATGTAGTGTGTGTGTGTGTGTGTGTGTGAGAGAGAGAGAGAGAGAGAGAGAGAGACAGACAGACAGACAGACAGACAGACAGACAGGCACACGCTGGCCTGATTCTTATTGTAAATCTCAACTAGAACAGACCCACTGAATCAATTCAATTATTATTATTCCATGCTATTCTATCATGATGACTAACAAATAGAATTCAGACTGCTGTTTGTAAGACTATGGTACAGGTTGAGTCTCCCTTATCCATAATGAGATATCTTGGACCCATGTTCAATGGCATCACTAGGGTTGATGTTACTTGGTGTGGTAACTCATGGTGTCACTCCTCCATGTGACCATACCACACCATACACAATCCTTAGTAATGGGTTGTTGTTTTTTTGGTAATGTTATTCACATTACTCATAAATCGTAACAGTATATCACTGAATGTAATAGTAATAGTTGTGACAAAAACAACTAGCAAAATTAAAATTATACCTACAAAATATCGTATGCACAGCTTAAACGTATTTACATGTACATAGCTTCATGTGATTAAAGTGAAAATTTGGTAAGATGTGATGTTTTTCACTGCTTCGATTGTCCTTGTGTCAGAGAAGTGGGGTAAAAATAAATCAGTTATTTATTTATTTATTTATTTGTATATACCTTATGCACATAGCCTGAAGGTAATTTTATGTGTAATATTATTAATAATTTTGTCCAAGGAACAAAGGCTGCCACCACTCTGCACAAATAAAGTATACCGTATATACTCAACTATAAGTCGAAAAATTTATGCCTCAAAATGAGCTTCAAAATCCCAGAGTAGACGTATATAAGGGTCAATATGGTAATCCCCCTTTCCAAGGCTGGGATCGCCAAAACCGGGAGAAAAAGAGAGAGTTCAAACCTCCTTTGCAAAGCTGGGTTCGGGAGGAAGGCAAGAGAGAAAAGAGAAATGGGGGGAGATCAGCTTTGCATCCAAAACCTCCTTTGCAAAGCTAGGATCAGGAGGAAGGCAAGAGAAAGAAATGGGGGGAGATCAACTTTGCATCCAAAACCTCATTTGCAAAGCTGAGATCAGGAGGAAGGCAAGAGAGAAAGAAATGGGGAGAGATCAGCTTTGCATCCAAAACCTTATTTGCAAAGCTAGGATCAGGAGGAAGGCAAGAGAGAAAGAAATGGGGAGAGATCAGCTTTGCATCCAAAACTTCCTTTGCAAAGATGGGATCAGGAGGAAGGCAAGAGAGAAAGAGAAATGGGGGGAATCATCGAGTTGGGAGAGACCACAAGGCCATCCAGTCCAACCCCTGCCATGCAGGAACTCCCAATCAAAGTATACCTGACAGATAGCCATCCAGCATCTGTTTAAAAATCTCCAAAGAAGGAGGCTCCACCACACTTCAAAGGAGTATGTTCTACATCTAATAGCTTTTACTGTCAGGAAGTTTCCCCTAAAGTTGAGGTGGAATCTCTTTTCCTGTAGCTGTCATGTAGAGGTATGGAAGTACTCAGGATATTTAGAAACTACACTCAGTATTTCATTTCAGCAAGTATCATTGATCACTTAAACTCACCAGATCAGCCTTCTATCCCAAACCTCCTTTGCAAGGCTTTTTTTCTGGCAAAAGCCGAAGGAATGGCAAGAGAAACAGAGCGGTGATAGAGGTTTGTTTAGTAGTTTTCTGCGTTAAAATCAGGCAAAGTTATAGTTTAAAAAAGAGTACTGAAAAGCTTCCTGGAAACTTATGAGCCTTGGGGATTGTCTATTCACCTCTTTTGCGATTGCAGTCCTTGTGATTTCAGCAGGGTCAACCAGTGTGCAAACTTTTAAACTGTAATAACCCATTGAAGCATGTTATTGGTTTCATTAAAATATACTTCTAGTTAAAAATGTATTCAGAAGATGTTGTAGCATGACCCAACTATGTACATTCCATTCTTGATCAAACTGTTTGTTTCAGTTCAATGTAAAGACAATTCTTATGTTAAACAGGATATTATGATGTTGCTTTGCAATGAGTCTTCTTTTTTAAAAAATGTGAAGTTGGTGCTTTACTACATGATCAAACTTGCACTCAAAAGAGTTGTAAAATATAAAATTTATGGAAAGTTATAAAGTTACAGAAATTAATCACTGCTAGTTCTCTGGCACTGTTTTCTTTTGCTTCATCTTTTAGATCCTTTGTTACATATCCCTAAGTTTTACCCTCGACTTATCTAAGGGTCACATCAAAATCCAAAATTTTGGCCCCAAAACCTGCCCTCGACTTATACATGAGTATATACGATAGTTTGACATCACTTTAACTGCCATGACTAAATGTTACAGAATTCTGGCATTTATAGTTTTGTGAGCTATTTAGCCTTCCCTTTCATAGAAGCCCACCAAACTACAAACCCCAGAATTTCATAGCATTGAATCATAGCAGTTAAAGTGGTGTTAAACTGCTTTATAAATAAAATAAATAAATAACTTTATTTATATACCGCCCTTTGAAACATCAGGGCGGTTAACAGCAATATTCATTACAATTTATAAAAACAATACCATTAAAACAGTAATAAAAGAACTTGTGCCAGATCACAAACAACTGACAGAGGGGGGAAGAGGACTCTCTGTGGCAACAGCCAATGTTTGTGTTCACACTGAACCACCAGAAAGCAAATGCATCGCTATTTCAGCCACTCATGTGGACAATTTTGGTTTTTGGCATTCCCCCTCCCCCAGAATTCCAGAAAAGGGATACTCAACCTGTATTGTGTAAGCAAACTTAACAGCAAGGTGCAAAGGACCAAACACTTGGATCACTTGCAGGAAGTTATCAGGCAGCTGAAAGTTACTGGGCAACAGTTTCTCTTGCAGTTGGAAAAACATCTGCATGATAAAGAGCTTTGGCATCTGTTGGTATGAAGAGTTCAGACTCAAGAAGATACTGACATTCTCCAATCCTTTTGTTATTAGATGTAACACTGCAAATAACTGTTTCCACATGAACTTTCTCAGGCTCCCTAAGTGCTGATATCTGTACAATAAGCATTGTAATTCTAGACTGACCAATGGCTATTCCTGTTGTATAGAATAATGCAAAGAATCAATGTTTCATGATGCACAGTACACTCAAACCTTATTCTCCATTATCAATCTCTGGCACTTACTTTACACAAAACCAAGTCACAAACACTGATTTAGCTGTTCACAGGGTTGGTTTTTTTTTTAAAACCCATTAGCCTTTGGAAGTGTAGTCAGCATTTCTCTACCATTCTACCCACCCCCCTGTTGCTAGCTCTACCCACTGTCAATTGCCATTGCTATTCTTTGGGGAAACTTTGCAAATGATTGTGTCTTCAAGTTCAGCTCCATGATGGGACATAACCATAAAGTGTGGTTAACTTCTTAAAGGGAAGTGGAAGCCTTATATTTACAACACCTTTAGGCAAAATATTAGTTGCAACCTGAACAGTTCTGGCACCAGCTCGTATCTTTAAACAAACACCCACACAGAGAATTTATTTCAGGACTGCTCATTATTTTTCAATCTCATTCCTTTTATTGAACACTGAAATCTGATACTGGAAGAACATTCCTTTCTGGACCAAGATTACATTTCCTGTACTAGATGCTGCTGTACGCAGCCCTTACTTAATTTACCTTAACTTTCTCTATAACTAGCTACAATTTTGTGCCACTGATTGAACATGAAATTATGCATATATCTTTTTCCATTAGACAGAGAGAAAAACTATACATTGTTGAAATCAGAACCTTCCTAGCTAAAATATGTATGGTAAATAATCAAAAGATTATCACTTGGTCTACCAAACTAGTATTCTCTCTGGAAAAAAAGGCTGGGCACATACCTGAGGTATAACTCGTAAGCACAATTATATTGTATGCTGATAAGAGAATTTTAGAATGAAGTTACCAGATATGCAATACTGAAGAGATTGCTGTTTAGGGGAATGGAAATACTTTTAAGTTTGTTTTTAATGATATGAAAGTGTTAATCACACAGAGGAAAAAAACTGCATGGTTCACTTCAGTTAGAGATACACTGTTTACCCTAAAGTGTTCCCTGACTTTAAACCAGAATTATCTTCCAATGAGGACAGAGGTGGGAAAGTATCAACAGGAATTTAGTGTCTAGATCAAGGGAAATAGTAGTCCCACTCTATTCTGCTTTGATCAAACTTTACCTGGAATACTGTGTCTAGTTCTGGGCACCACAGAACTATGGGTGCCACCTTGGGTCTTGGCCTGGGAGAAAGGCGGCATAAAATAAAGTAAATAAATAATAATAAAAAACAGTTCAAGGAAATGACAAGCTTGAATTGTGTCCACAGAAAAGCAGCCAAGATGATCCAAGCTCTGGAAAGTGAGCTCTATGAGGAATAACTTAGGAAGCTTTGTATGTATACCTTGGAGAAGAGAGGACTGAGAGATGACATGATAACTATCTTTAAATATCTGAAGGGATGTCAGGTAGAAGCTGGAGTGAACCTATTTTCTACTGCTCAAGAACCTAGAAAACTAATCAGCGGATTCAAATTAGAAGAGATTCCACCTAAACATAAGGAAGAACTTTATTTTGTTTTTGTTTTTTACTGTGAAACCATCTGACATAGATTGCCTCGGAGGGTGGTAGCTTTGGATGTCTTTGAGCCGAGATTGGATGGGTGTTCTTTAGTACTTTAACTGTGTGTTTCAGCATGGCACAGGTTTGGGCAACATTGTCCTTGCAGTCCCTTCCAACTCTGAGATTCTATGACTCCAAGTAGGGTTCAGGTATTTATGTTATGAGGATGAGTCCAAACTCCTTAAATTTGATTAGTGGGTTTCTCTACATTCCAAGATGTTTGTGGTGTCAAGTGGAAGGCAAGATGGTCTGACAGAAATTGGATTTATTTGAATTTGCTGTTCTTTAGTAGCCTGGCTGATAATACAGACCAGTTTTGGGAGATTTGAAGAGAGTTCTTGATCTGAAGAAGGAAGGGAGTACAAAAGCTTAGGTCACCTGGAAGTGATAGCAAAGGTGGCACTAGTAGTAGCAATGACAAAAGAGGCATCCAGGAACTTGAAATGGATTGCAGCAAAGCTGAAGTAGAGGATGAGGAAAATACAAGCCCCTGTGGCAGCCTTTGGGAAAAGGGGAAGTTTATGTGGCCTTTGCTGGCAGAGATCCGAGGAAACTGGAGTGTGAAGATTGAAGAGAAAAGTCAAGGAGGGTTCCTGTAAGGTTCCACAGTTCCATGAAGCACAGTATGCAAGGACTGCTCAGTGTGTGAGTTAACTGGTGTGGAACGTGATGGGGAAATAGCTGATTGTTTAGACAGGGAATAGCCCTACAGCCTTCCAGTTGGTCTCAAACACAGTTGCAACAGGAATGATTAATCTAATCTCATTAAAATATTGTAACCCATACTTGTACAGTTCAACTTAATGTTAAATGATAAAGTTTACTATATATTTATATAATAATGTCTAAGCCTCTTATCTGTTGGTCTTATGCTTATGCCAGTACTGAAAATGGTGGTTCCTAGATCAGTGCTGGTCCAAGAACTGGCAGTTCAGAGTGTTTCTAGGAAGGCAGGGAGGGAGAAAAGGCAGGCAAGCAAGCAAGCTGTAGCCAATGGGCACAATTATGGCATCAGTCCTTGGCACACCGGGGGGGGGGGGGGGGACAGCACTCCCCCCCCCCCCCCCCCCAAATCAGGAAGCCTGAGAAGCTCTGGCCTATGCTAGACAAAATGAAGGATGGTTCAATTGAGAACTGATGCAAAGTGATACCATGGCAGGTAGAACTTTGTAACAATGTTTACAAGAAACTGTAATAACAGAGTATTACATTCAATTATATTGATAAACCAAGTGAACTATCTGCTTATAGAATACAATGGTGAGTACTGCCTTCACACTTGTCATGCATCATGGAACTACTGAAGTTCATCTTTTACCAATAATGTTAAAGGTTCGTTGTTGTACACCTACAAATTGTTTCTCTCTTAGGACGACCCTAAGGTGACCCTATCATGGGATTCTCTGGAAAAAGATTTATTCAGAGGAGGTGTGCTACTGCCTTCCTGAGGCCAAGAGAGTGTGGTTTGCCCAAGGTCATCCAGTGGGCTTTATGGCTGAGCTGGGATTGAACCCTGATCTCCAGAGTCCAGCACTCAAAACACTACGCCACACAGGCTCAGTGTTAAAGGCAGAGCTATTTTTAAAAATCCTTCAGAAAGACACACAGGAATTTTATAATAGTACTCCACAGAAATGCACATTTAGAAATAAACCGTATGATCAAAAACCTACTTATCAAAGTATGATTTATATTGCCTATGAAAAGCAGCCTTTTTAGAGTAGCTTTAAGTCACACGCAAGTAATCTCAGATATATGTTTTGCTTTTATTAAGTGCAGGAACTTTTGTCAATGTAACAGCAAAAGTAATTTGGTCAGTTTGAAACCATCTACTGCTCTATTGCAAAAGTCAGTAGAAAGAGAAAAATACCTGCTTTATTCACTTTAAGCCATAATTAGGATGGTTTTAACTGATTTACCAAAACATAAAAATCAAATGGGTTCTGCTGCTCTTTAAAGAAGGAACTGTTAAGACAAACGAGAAAGATACAACTTTCAGCTATAAGAAGAAATGGAACCAAAATTTCTCTTTGAGAACCACCCCACTGGATCTGTCAATATTAGTTTAACAAGTTTGCAGCTGCTGATCATTTCACATCTGCATCCCATCACACTACAAAGTATAAAAATATTTCTAGTTTACATTTAACATTTTAGTTATAACCTTTACAACAGAGAAAATGTTTTTATTTTATATTTAAACAGCTCACTGATTTCAAAGACTTTGGAGTCTATGACTGGTTGCCTACTGAGGAATGGAGACTAAAGGTCTGTAAGCTTTCTGAAAGGAACCTCCCAACTGATACAGAGGGTAGTGAACTAGAAGCATATACTTTTGGAGATAGCTTTCTATCTGCTTCCCTCAGGAGTTGCAAGCCTATAAATTATTGCTGTCAAGCGATCAATACAATACATTGCTTTCTCTGCTCCCTACAGCACAACTGTAGGACTCTTCTCCAAAATATGTGACCTTTTTGTAATTTTTGTTGTAAAATATTTTTTTTTTGTTCTTTTATGCACCACATGGAACAAAAGGATTGAAAAGGAAGTGCACTATCTTTAACCACAATGATATGGTATCTTTTCTATACCCCTTTCTCCCAACACGAGACACTCCTTATAGTGTAGGATTGAAAGAAAGTACAGCTTTTACATAGGGCACAATCAAGAAAGTTTGGTGCATTTCTCCTGCAAATTTTCAAAAAAAAAAAAAACACACAAAACAAAATCAAGTTTCACAACAATTTCACACTCCACAACGGGAATTAGAAAGAACCCTGCAACCTTATGGTAAATTTCATTTCAGTTAAACATGCTTTTAAATGCTTTTTTTCTCTTAAGCGTTCTTTCAGTCACTCCAAAAAGTCCACTAACCCATTTCCATGGATCTGCAGTGACTTTGCATTGCTGCCCCATATGAAACCCATGCTTAAAAACTGAACAACACTTGATAAGGTCTGGGTTTTGATAAGTGTGATGGGACAGAATGGGCTGCTAGTACCACGTTCCACTCCCATTTCTGTTCCATCACACCTTTGACATGAACACATTATGTCAGGTATAGACTGATTTATGTACTATCTCTCCTTCACCCTGAAGTTCCTCAAAAATCCAAAATAAAAATGTACCCCAATGAACATAGTTTGTGAGGGAAGGAAAAAGGGGGGTGGTGGTAAATCTGCTCCTATCACACTCAGGTCCATATATATAGATCAATCCATTTGTATTCTCCTTCAAAATACCAATAGCTACTTTGCTCCCCAGGCAAAAAAGACGGCCACTACTCATAATTTATATACAGTGGTTGAGGTAGGGAGACTGTGTTTCTATCTTGGCTGTCTTATTTCTACCTTACTGCATGCAAGAATAAAGAAAAGAAACATTGGCTTCTTTTTATTGTGTGGGATAAAAGATGTGGCAGTGAACAAAATCAGGGTACTTGTCCACACTACAATCTACATACACCTCCAAGGATCTGGGGATAGAGTGGAACTGAGTTGCTCTTAATGTATTCTCTCATACATAAATCGCTGGGATTCTAAAATATCAAGCAAACTTCTACACTGCCTGTTTAAACATCTAAAAGGCCAGCCCTTCTCAGCTCAGAACATGCAGAAGAATAATAGAAACCCACACACTGTACACAACCACTGTGTTATTTAAAAACCATTATATACACCAGTACATAGTGGTCTTGAAGCAGTAGCTGGGGTTTCCTGTCTTTACAGTCCACAGCCCTGTACAGTATTAGAATCATTCCATAATTCACTGATATAAAATCTGTTGATTTTGGTCTTCTAACCCTGCATTTAACTCTTACAAAAGGAAGCATTGTCCATACCGATGGCAGAAAATTGCTGATGGATGCTGTTTTGGCCAGCAGAAGGATTAACGTGTTACCAGTGACAAAAGACAAGTTGATCTATCATATTATCACTCCACAGTACTTATGAACCCTATAAGTCACTCTCTCACTGTAGCAGGACTACAAGTATATGTACTGTGTTATCGCTGTTGTGTGCCTTCAAATTCCAACCTATGGTGACCCTATCATAGGTTTTCTGGGGCTAGGAGAGTATGATTTGCCCAAGTCACCCAGTGGGTTTCCATGGCTCAGTAGGGAACTGAATCCTGGTCTCCCAGTGTCCTAGTCCAATGCTCTAACCACTACATCACATTTCTTAATATATATATTACCCATATCAAAATATGTGTTAACATTTAGCACCTCATATACCATGTCCTGCATAAAACAATTCAGTTTCATGATGTCTTGCTTTCTTTTCCTCTAAGATAGAGAAATTAATTCTAGCTTGTTTCTTGGCTGAATACAACAATTCTTCTTCTCTCATATTCAATTTCATGGCATTAAGATGAAATTACTCTCACCTTTCCTGTTCCCCTTGTGAAACATTAAAAGTGGCTTCTGGCGTTCATTCCTACTGAACTAATATGGATGGGTTTGCTTTAGGTGCACATGCCTTCATAAACAAACATGTATTACAATTTTCCTGACACACACACACACACACCCTATACAGTACGAGGACTTTAATGCCTTAGGATGATCCTTGTGCAGGCATGCACATTAGAAGCATTAGGCTGAAATCAGTCAGTCATCTTTCATCCCAATGGAATGCAGAGCTCTGTAATTTTAAAGTGATCTTTAGACCTTTCCACATAGTTTGCTGCCCGAGAAATGCTTTTGGAGTAATTCCTGTGAAAGTATACACATTGAACACATTATGTTGCTGCTGGTTTCCATGTGATTTTTTTCTTGCAAGGCTGATCAAGAAAAAGAAGCTGGCAGGAATTTGAACTCTTACAAAAGTTAACAACCAACACATTTACACACAAATATACACTTTTACTTGGGTTAGGACCAATCATTAGTACATTTTAACATATTTGTACTTGAAAAGTAAACATTAATGTTTCAGATAATTATAGTCTTCAGATAATTATGGTCTTTTTTTCTCTACTAAATCTTGCCACATTGCTAGAATTATTTCAAGAAGGTCAAAATTTTACCCAGCTATTAGCATTTTACTTCACAAAACAGAAACAGAGTTGACAAATTTGTTTGGATACAGCTCATTAGCACTATCTCTACTGTTTAAACATATTTTATTATCAAGGATCATGCTGGATTATGAACTTCAATTGCCTTCAAGTGTTTATAAAGTTAATTAAAAACAGATGTAAGTTCCAAAATATAAAAAGCTAAGCAGTTGCTGGGAATAATCAATGCAATTTCCCCCTATGTAAAATGTAGAGCAAGAGAGAGCCTTTTAATCACAGCTATGGTAACTGTGGGGAAACTTTTCACAACCATTATTTCTTTTATCAAGTTACTGCTTTTTACAATCAATTATCACGATGGCAGTACACCTTAATATTGTTTATCCCCCCCTTCTTACTTTCCCTCCTAATCTATCTCATCTCATCTTTGAAATCCTGTGCGGATGACCTAACCAGAATAAAATAATTCTTAAATTATTTAGATATGCATGATCATTTATAAGACTTGGAAATTAAACGACTGAAATCAACAGAAAATTACTCTGGTTTATATTTGATATTTTCATTATTTGCATCTTTATCACTGTAATTTTATTTTTATAAAGAAGTTTTATAACCATTCTTTCAATTCCCATATTCCTTTGGCCTTTCAAGGGAGTGGGGTTTTTGTGAGGTCACATCTAGAAAACCATAAAAAAAGCTTTTCCAGAGAACAGTTAATTAGCAAGATCTTATTGACTTACCTCTTGTTGTCTCTATGTGCATTAATGTCATTTTTGACATGACAACCCTAAGGCAAATCGGTCACAAAGTTTTCTTGGCAAGAGTGGTTCAGAGGTAGTTTGCTATTGCCTTCCTATGAGGTGGAGACAGTATAACTTGCCCAAAATCACCCAGGGGGTTTCCATGGCTGAATGGGGATTCGAAATCTGTTCTGCCAGAATCCTAATCCAGTACTCAAACCAGTACATCATACTGGCTCTCACCATTAGAGAATTGTAACATTCAACTCATATGTTAACACCTTTGATCAAAGCTCCAATGGAGAAATATCATTGTGTGGTAATTCTTCATCTTGAAAGTCCTAAATATGCTTCTTGGGAGTTCCCCAGATCATCAAGGTGTACAGTCCTTAAGTATGCAAACAGAGCTTTGAAAGGGTCTGTTCTGGACTAAAAATCAACGAATCCACACTGTTATTAAAGAAAATAAACTCTCTTTTGTGGGACTTATCATTTTTTAGGGTTTTATAAAGGGAGGGTTTTCCTACAAACCTAAGGTTTATCCTGAGTCTACTCATATTTCCCTCCTGTTTATGAATGATGTTGTTTTGGCTACATGTGTGGCCATAGAAAGACCTGAATCAGAAATACAGGGATTGATTACTGCTTTGTGAACCTGATATACTACAGTACTGTCAGTACTCTCTCTTCCTTAGGATGATGTCTGCTCCTTTGCTGCTTCTTTTGTTTCTATTACTCTTTAGATGTTTTTACATGCTGGGAGAACAAAACCAACTGTCCAGTTTAAACCTACAGATGTTCCTTAAATACATCTTTACTGAAAAGTCAGAAATACACCAATCCAACACTCCCTTCTTCAAGACAACATTCTGGATGACTTACAGTGATGCCTCAAAACATATATTAAAAGAACCTTTTTTGATGAAGAGAGATAAAGATTAATCAAGAATCTTTCAGAAGGAAAATTAGTACAGCCAACAGAATAAATAGCTCTATCCCACCTGTTTCCAACAGTGTGGAGAAAAGTTAGTTTTAAAACATGCTTTTGCCATGGAAAATTCAAGAGAAGTTGAAGCCTTCTAGTAGTTATTCACATCTGCCGAGAGAAAAATATAAACTCTGGCCTCTGGGGTGCTCAACCCAACTCTGGCTAATGCTTTATAAACTGTGCAGTGTATCAGGATGTATTATGAGCTATTACACAATGATACCTACAGGCCTTGTTAGGGAAAGCCATTCCATGTGAAACAGAACATACCATTGTCTGTCTAACCTGATGTTTATACTCACTGTATTTTAATTAAAGGGTGTATTTTACTGACAACTGTAAGGAGGTGTTTTGCAGGAAACTGGCCCTGGAAGAGAGCACTGCTTCCTTAAAACCAGCAGCTACACAAACCTCAAATGACTGTACTTCACAGCAGGCCTTCTGCTGTTCAGCATGTAGCTATGTTTTAATTTCCTTAAACCACAGGACACAAGTCTGAATTCAGATTTTGTCTGTGCTTGTGTATTCATCAGAGATGGATATACATTTCTTTATATGTAGTTTATCATTTCCAAGTGATTTACATACAAATTATCATATTCTTTAGGCTAATATTGCCTTTCTTTTCCCTTCCAAGATTGCTGCTACCTTGGGTTTATTGGTTATCTATTATACTGGCTAGCCTTAGACTGTTCATTAGAAGGGCACAGTTATTCTCATTTTATAAGGTAAAACAACTCTTTGACTGCCTCTGGGCACTTTTTGCCCCGAGACAAGTTATTCAGTAAACTAAGTATCTTCTTCTGTACATGAATACTCATGCATGTTCATGCCAAAATGATGTAAAAACAAAACAAACAAGCTAGTGTTCACACACTAAAAGAGGTGAGTTTAAAAATGAAATTGTTAAAAGTACATTTTAAGCAAAAACATGACCCTTCATAGCTCCTGTGTGATACCATAAACCTGTGCTCTAATTCATATATCCCTCAGGAAATATATGAATTGATGATGCTGAAATGTTACAAGTTATGAATGCCCTCTCCTTAGAAGTTTGATTGCTGCCTAAAGTGATTTCATTCCAGTGCCAAGTGATAACATGATGGTTTTATAAAAGCCTTTCGGGTCAAACTGGTTTTGTACAGATCCACACATGCGTATGGTTTTGAACTGTATTTTATTTTTATTTTTAAAAAGAGTCTTTTAATTAGTTTAATATGTTTTCAGCCCTTTCTAATAATTTTTATTGTATGATATAAATATATTAATAAATTAAACAATATAAATACAATGATGAAATGGAATAAACTTCCCCATCTCTTCAAATAATCTCCTATATGTGTCACTGTTGCTGTTGTTAATTGCCATCAACTGTTTTGTGACTGATTGGATCCCCATGAATGAGAGACCTCCAAGTCACTCTATTGTCAACTGCCATGCTCAGGTCTTGAAAGCTCAAGGTCGTGGTTTCCTTGGTTGAGTCTATTGACATCCTTTTCTACTACTTTCCATCTTACCAAGCATTATTGCCTTTTCTAGTAAGTCATGTCTTGTCATGATGTGGCCAAAGTATGACAGTCTCAGTTTATTCATCTTGGCTAAGGTGAGTACAGGCTTGATTTGCTTTGGGACCCATTTATTTATCTTTTTAGCAGTTCATGGTATTCACAGCACTCTTTCCCAGCACCACATTTCAAATGAGTTGATTTTCTTCCTATTGGCTTTCTTCACTATACAGTCTTCACAGCCATATGGGGTTGAGACGGCCATGGTCGCCTTGGTCGATGATCTCCGTCTGGGCATTGGCAGGGGAAGTGTGTCCCTGTTGGTGCTCTTGGACATCTCAGCGGCTTTCGATACCATAGACCATGGTATCCTTCTGGAGCGCCTGGCAGAGGTGGGAATGGGGGCACTGCGCTCCAGTGGTTCCGATCCTACCTCTCTGGGAGGTTCCAGATGGTGCAGCTGGGAGACGTGTGCTCCGATAAGAGGGCCCTCATATCTGGGGTCCCTCAAGGAGCCATTCTGTCTCCCATGCTTTTCAACATTTACATGAAACCACTGGGAGAGATCATCCAGAGACATGGGGTGCGGGGTTATCAGTACGCTGATGACACCCAAATAGTCTTCTCTATGTCTCCGACTGATGCAGTGACTGAGGATGGCGTCTCTCCTCTCGTGGCCTGCCTGGAGTCGGTAATGGGCTGGATGAGGGAAAACCGACTCAGTCTGAATCCAGAGAAAATGGAGGTACTCGTGATAGCTTCTCCTGGCCCGGGGATGGCGGTGGTTCCACCTGTCCTGAACGGGATCACGCTTCCCGTGAAGGACTCGGTACGCAGTCTGGGGGTGCTCCTTGACTCGTCGCTCCACCTTACATCTCAGGTGGACACGACGGTCA
Source organism: Sceloporus undulatus (assembly GCF_019175285.1). Classification (NCBI taxonomy): domain Eukaryota; kingdom Metazoa; phylum Chordata; class Lepidosauria; order Squamata; family Phrynosomatidae; genus Sceloporus; species Sceloporus undulatus. The sequence continues at coordinate 194,779,926 of NC_056524.1, read as the reverse complement.
GGAGCACCTGTTATCAGCTTCGGCTGATTCGCCAGCTGCGTCTTTACCTGGGCCAGAGGGACCTTGAAACGGTAGTACACTGGTGCCTCGGGTTACGAAATTAATTCGTTCCGCCATTCCTTTCGTAACCCGAAAATTTCGTAACCCGAAAAGGCTTTCCGTTAGCACTGGAAAACCTATAGCATTTGAATTTCGCCCCGAAATGAATTTCGTAACCCGAAAAATATTTCGTAACCCGAAACAGTTTTTGCCAATCCAACTTTTTCGTATCCCGGAAATTTCGTAACCCGATCATTTCGTATCCCGAGGCACCAGTGTACATGCTCTGGTAACCTCTCGATTGGACTTCTGCAACACGCTCTACATGGGGCAACCCTTGTACCAAACCCGGAAGCTACAACTGGTACAGAATATGGCAGCCAGACTGGTCACTGGCATATCCAGGGCCAGTCATATAACACCAGTGCTTAAAGATCTGCACTGGCTGCCTATTCGTTTCCAGGCGCAATACAAGGTGTTGGTTATAACCTATAAAGCCCTAAATGGCTGGGCCCAGGATACCTTGAGGACCGCCTCTCCCCATATAATCTGCCCCGCACACTCAGAACATCTAGGCAGCAACTATTGAAGGTCCCAGGGGCAAGATTGGCCTCCACATCTAGGAGGACCTTTACCACCTCGGCCCCGACCCTCTGGAATTCACTGCCTGGAGAGCTCCGCTTGGCCACCTCCCTAGCCCAGTTCAAGAAGGGATTAAAAACCTTCTTGTTCAAATTAGCATTCCCGGATACAGGTTCCAGTTAGTCTTCCCCCCCTCTGACTGCAGTGACAAGCTGGCCAGAATTGGTTTTAATGTGATTTTTAACTGTAAATGTTTTTTATTGTATGTATTATGTTTTGTATAATGCTGTACACCACCCTGATTGCAAGAAGGGCGGTATAAAAATAAAACTTTTATTATTATTTATTAAATTGGAAAGATGATGGCAAGGACAAACCTAACTTTAATTTTCAGTTATTAACCTTTACAGTTGTCTAGTTCCTTTATAGCTGCACTTCCAAGTACTGGCCATCTTCTGATTTCTTGACTGTAGTCTCCATTCTGATTAATGACTGAGCAAAGGTATGGGAAATCTTGAACTAATTCAATGTCTTCATTGCTGTCATGGCCAGCCAAGAGCAGGACGAGGAGGACGAGGAGGAGGTTGTGGCTCCTCAAGTGCAAAAAGAGATGGAGGCGATACCAGATCCTGATCCTGCCCTGCCAGACCCCAACCCTGATCTCCCAGTCCAGGGGGTGAAGCTCAGCCAGGTCCTAGCACTGCGGGGGTTCCTCCTGCGGCTCAGCAGCCTAGTGGTGACTCTGGGGAAGAACCAAGCCTGGAGGTTCCTTCCTTTAGGCAGCGGAGAGCTGAGAGTGCTTGTGTGTGTCGATCCAGGAGGCTTGCAGAGAAGCAAGCTATTGATAAGCCACAGCTGGCACAAGGGAGGGCGTCCTGCAGAACGCCAACTCTTTGCCAGCAATTATTGCAGTATCCTTCTTGGTGATTGCTGTCAGCACTGGCTTCTTGTTTCCTTGAACCCTTGTTTGCCTTGGACCTTCGACTTTGGAACGAACTGGACTCTTGCTACCTTCTGGCTGCCCTGACCTTGGACCGAACTGACTTCCATGAACTCTGGTATCCTGACCTTGGCTTTGTTTCTGGTGTGCTTCTCTTGGACTAACAGAACGGTCTGTAGACTGTCTCCCAGCTCCTTTCTTGCTGAGCCATCCTTATCAGCGTTTGTTTGGATGTGTGCTGGCTGCAGTCTAGGACAATTGCCCACTTTAAAGTTATATAAATCATCTGTAGTCATTACAGTATTTTTGTTCAACTATATAATATTCAACTGTAAATCTGCCTTTACACTTTCTTCCTTGATTTTCTCCAGTAATCATTCCAGGTCTTGGCTATTTTCTGCTAGCAGTATGGTATCATCTGCATATCTTAAACTGTTGATATTCCTTTCTCCAATTCCCAGGCTTCCTTCCTCTGAGTCTAATCCTGCTTTATGTATGATATGTGCAGCATACAAGTTAAACAAATAGGTTGATAAAATGTAGCCTTGTCTGACCCCCTCCCCTCTCCTTGCCTATTGGAAATCATTCTATTCCTCTGTTCTGTCCTAATGGTAGCCTTTTATCCCAAGTACAGTCCCAGTGTATTGTTTAAACCAGGGGTCAGCAACCCCCGGCCCGTGGGCCGGAGGCGGCCCGCAGAGGCGGCAGGATCGGCCCCAGCCTGGTCCTGCCGCCACCGCCACCGCCTCCTCCTCCACCTCCTCCTGGGCCGCTTGACCGTGCTGCCCTTCTCCTCCTCCACCACGCGGAGGAGGAAGAGGAGGGCCACGCGGCCTGGGGCAGAGGAGGCAAAGGGGGAAGCCCCGCGCTGCGCTGCCCTCCCCGCTTCCCCGCGTGGGCCCGCACCGCCCACCTCCTTCTCCTCTGCCTCCTCCGCCCCGCCCCCAGGCCGCGCGGCACATGGAGGAGGGGGAGGAGGAGAAGAAAGAAGAGGAGGAGGGGGGAGCAGAAGGAGGAAGGAAGAGGTGGTGAGTGGCCAGAGGCCTCAAGATTTTTTAAATTTTTATTTTGGGTGCTTTTAATGCTAACAAGTCTCCCTTGTTTTGACAGTGATAGTGTGATGATGATGATGATGATGATATGAGTCAGCTTGAGAGGCATGCAGGCACTGTTTCTTAAGCCGAGAGAGTGTCACCTTCCAAAGTGTGTTTTGGGTGCTTTTAATGCTAACAAGTCTCCCTTGTTTTGACATTGATAGTGTGGTGGTGGTGGTGGTGGTGATGATGATGATGATGATGATGATGATATGAGTCAGCTTGAGAGGCATGCAGGCACTGTTTCTTAAGCCAAGAGAGTGTGACTTTCCAAAGTCCCTTTTCTGTGTATTTTTGGTTCTTTAATAGTGATATTGATATCAGAAAGCCTCTGAGGCAAGGTCAATGTAAATTGCTGTGATTTTTACAAACTCATGTGCAGTAAAGAAAAACCAAAGTCCCTTGACCAAGTACACACTTCTGAGAAGTACACTTGGTGCAAGAACTGTGAAACCACCTTGACATGTTCAATATGCATAGCCATGTGAACCCATGTTCAGTGTGAAACCCAAAGAGTTTGGTTATGCAATAAGCCTCTGAAATATGCAAGAGGCCATCTTAAGTAAAGCCATGTTCAATGCCCAAATGTCCTGTTTGGAATGGGGGGAGGGGGGGTTGGCCAGAAAGGGAAGTACATTTCTGCCATCTGTCTAGGAATAATGCCCAAATGTCCTCCATTTTGATCATGCCTAAGAAACATGCATTTATATTAACATTTTTGAAAAAATCATCAAAATTTTTTTGCATGTCCTCCATTTTTTAAAAAATGTGTCCTACATTTGAAAATGTTGTCCTATATTATTTAATTATTTATTTTTTGGGTTCGCCCCCAACCCGGCCCCCGGCTCAAAAAGGTTGCCTACCCCTGGTTTAAACTGTCTCATATAGCATCCCCACTCTTGGTTAAAATTTACCTTTGATTTCTGGGAAGAGGTTTTTTACTCTTCATTTTTTGTTGTCCACTTCAGTTTCTATGCACTGACTGTTATAATAGTTCTATTTATCCCAGTGAACAAGTCACCAAACATTTGCATTCAGGATGCTGACCCTATTTCTGTCCTATTTTGCTTCTCGTCTATCCTTAACTGCTTGAAGTTTCATATGTCATCAATTTGCTTTCCTTTTGGTTGTAGATAGTGTCCCTGGCTTCAATTCAGAATTATACTCTCCTGGCCAATCTGTGCAAATCTATTTTTTTATTTTTTTTAATCTTTAAATTCTATGGGGATATTCTTCAGGTTGTATTTTGGCATGGTGGCTCATTTAGTGTTCTTTAGCTCTACTCTAATTTTTGATAGTAACAGTTCATAGTCTGTGCCGCAATCTGCTGCTGGTTTTGTTTTCGCAGAGAGAATTGAACTTCTCCACTTTCTACTTCCAATTATGTAGCCTATTTGCTTTCAGGTGATGTCCAGGTATATAGCTGCATACTGAATTGCCTGAAGAATGTGTTTGCAGTTACTCATTATGTGAGATCCATGTTGGGCTCTCTTTCCTGCTTCATTTCCTGATCCTTGGACAATTTTTTCTACAATCCTTGATTCTGTTCTGTTTCTTATTTTTGCATTTCAATAGCCTATGATTAACAACAAGTCCTGTTTTGGTGTGTGATCAATTTCCTCTGGGACCCCAGCACAGAATCTTTCCATTTCTTTTTCTGCTGCTTCTGTAGTTGGAACATAAACTTAGATTATGGTGATATTTATGGGTTTCCGCTGATGTCTTATTGATATTCTTTTATTAGACTTTGCATTTTATCCTTTGACAGCCAACAGCTGAAGGTCCTTTGGGCTTGAATCCAGTTGTGTCACTAGCCACAACACTACTCAGTTATCCTCTGCTCTTTCCATATAGTAGATTGTTGAATGCCTTCTAACCCAAGAATGTCATCTTCTGGTACTATGTCCTGTCTCATTTTGGACTGACTCATCATAGGGTTTCTATGGGAAAAGATATTCAAAAGGAGTTTACTGTGCCTTCTGCACAGTACTAACAAATGTTAGCTATGGTTCCACTACCATTGTCTCTGAGAGATCCTCTGCTAGTGTCAGCCTCCCCACTGCTGCTGCAGCCCAGTAGGTGTCTAGTACATTTAGTCTGGCATCTAAGCAAAAACCTGTCTGACATGGGAGACCCTACCAGGATAGCCTCTTGCCTTACAGAAGCATGGAGTCGCACGACGGTGTAAAGGTAGTGCCACACTACTCTTCATAAAAACATTCCTTTGTGCAATCTGGAATATAAAAATGCTCCAAGAAACATTTGTATGGAAGAGTCCCCCAACCCTCTTTCTCTGGGGTAGAAGGACTGTCATCACTTTATCAGCGTAATACTGTTTCAGCATTGGTTTCTGGTTTCTAACACATAAACTTGAGCACTGTATGTGGAGGATGACTTGGAAACAGAAAGGGTGGTTAGGGTTCATATTTGTTCTGTATTTGACTCAACATAGACATCACAGAATACTCACAGAACACCTAAAGACCATCCAGATAGTGAGAAAGGCTTTTAAAAAATGGAATATAGATACCTACCTGCTGTTAAGTCCTGATTGAAGCGACAATATTTTGAATGCTCTAGAGAAGGCAGGCACTGCTCTATTGGTACCCAAACATAGGTTTCGGGACACAATAAATCAGAAGGTCTATATTGCCCCTAGAAAAGGAGGGGGGAGAAAGAAATCGCATATCAGTTTTAAAAAATCAAAATTAAACTCTCCAAATATGCATGGCTCCAAAACAATGTGTGTAGTTGTAAGAGAAAATCCAAAACAAATTAATCTACACCATGCATCTGATTTTCCCACATGTAAGTATACCTTCTGAATTGGGATCCACCCTCTTTTTTGTTTTTAAGGTTAGCATTGTATCTGCTTCTTTAGTTTCCTTTATCATTAAAATTTTGCTGAACATTTGCTTTTTTAATAGTAATACCAGTGGCACACAAACTGAACATTAAACATTAATTTGTCCAATAAACTTTTTAAAAATCTCTTTTGAACAAATACCTCTAAAAACTTTCAAACTTTTTTGAGGTGCAGCTTTCAAAGAGAGTCTCTGTCTTACTTTAGAGTAGAATGTATTCTGTTTGTATTCGGCAAACAAATTTATCACTTCACTTCATCTAGTTTAATCTTACAGGTGAGGTTTATAGTGGTATGTAGTGGTTATTTTAGAAAGATAAGGTTAAGAGATTGTTGGACATCACCCCATTGTGAAAATGGTTAATGAGTATGCATACCATTTGATGCTAAGCACAACTGCTTGACTACATTTAAATAATTATTTACAGATTCAATAAAATAAAATTTGTGAATATATTCAAAATAAAAATTTGGACCCCTTTTGAACAGACTACCTGATTGTTCTTTTACATGATTTCACGACACATCTGACTATTCAAATGTTATTTTAAACATCTTGAAAACAGTTCTCTGTACAAGAAAGCATGAGCACTTTTGTACTAGCATACGGTCAGTTGTCAAAATCTAGATAAGGCAATATGTGGACAGGTTTTTTTATAGGATAATCTATTATTCGTGACGTTTAAATGGCGGTTTCCTGGGAGACAGGACAGATTACTTCCAACAATACTAAAGATGTATGCTTTTTTTGCACATGCACCTCTGTATTTCAATCTCTGTGCAAGGCCTTGTGTATGAGATACAGACTCCTGGTTGGTAATTAAATTCTATGGATTGAAAGGATAAATGCAAATACAAAAAATAAATAATAAATAATTTATAACAGTTTTACAAGTTTCCAAAGCACTGTTTTGTACTGCATTATATTTTAAGACAAATCTTGATAACTTTTTAATAGTTTTCATAGCACATTTGTCTTGATTTGGAGATCACAATGAGCTGTGGTCCTTAAAAACAAAAGCAACAGAATTCTTCCACAGTAATAACAGAAAAATGAAAAGAGAATATCACATGCAGTGCAAGTAATTTTTTTAACTTGTGAATCCTATGGGTCATTCTCACTGGCAGGATGAATTGCTTCGTGATTTGCTCCTGCCCCGGTTTAGAAAGCTATTTCAAAACACCCCTAGTTCTCAGTATGAAAGGTTTTTTTCCCCCTTACCCTGTGTGATCGGGGTTTTTTTTAGGTGATTGTTGTTCCCACTGGCAGCACCGCTTTAAACTCCCCTTCAAATCTTTTGATTGGGCTGGGAATTTGGGGGGGGGGGGATTTGGAGACTGAAAGTCTGGGGGTGCTTCTTGACTCGTCGCTTCACCTGACTGCTCAGGTGAATGCGACGGTCAGGAGCACCTGTTATCAGCTTCGGCTGATCCGCCAGCTGCGCCCATATCTGGCCCAGAGGAGCCTAGAGACTGTTGTACATGCTCTGGTAACTTCGAGATTGGATTTCTGCAATGTACTCTACATGGGGCAACCCTTATACCAAACTCGGAAGCTTCAAATGGTGCAGAATATGGCGGCCCGGCTGGTCACTGGTGCTCCCAGGACCAGCCATATAACACCTGTTCTTAGGGACCTCCATTGGCTGCCCATTCGCTTCCGAGCCCAATATAAGGCGTTGGTTATTACCTATAAAGCCCTAAATGGCTTGGGCCCAGGATACCTAAGGGACCGTCTCTCCCCGTACATTCCGCCTCGCACCCTCAGAACGTCTGGGCAGCAATTACTGAAGGTGCCTGGGGCCAGATTAGTCTCCACCTCGCGGAGGACATTTTCCACAGCTGCCCCAGCCCTTTGGAATAAGCTGCCCACTGAGCTCCGCTCATCTACCACCCTGGCCCAATTTAGGAAGGATCTCAAAACCTTCCTATTCCAGCAGGCATTCCCCGAATAAATATCCTGTGGGCCTCCCTCCTCTTCCGTGGCCATGAGGTTGGGCTATAGGGGCTTTTTATTTGTTATTGTATTTTATGGATTTTTTAATCTGTCTTGCATTGTATGTATTTTAATCTTGTTGTAAGCCGCCCTGATCCCTGGAAGGGCGGGATAAAAATAAAAATTTTATTTTATTATTATTAAAGAGTGTGTTCTGAGGCTGAGAGAGTGTGAGGCTGAGATAGTGTGACGAGGAGGATGGCAATGGAGCAAGGCAAGGCAGGAGGGGAGTGGAGAAGAGGAGGAGGATGAGACGGAGGCAAGGCTGGGAAGGGAGCTTGGGGGCCGGGGAACAAACATCGCCAGGCCAGGAAGGGAGACGAGGAGAAGGAGGAGGATGGAAATGGAGAGCACCAGAATGCAGTGAGGCCTGTGAGAAGGAGGACAGGGCATGTTTTATTTTCTTTCTTTTTTTTTGTAAATACAATTAAGCGATTAAGCAATAGAGTGGTTTAGCACCTTTGCAAGTAGTTGCTAAACCATTCTGTCGCTTCATCGCTTAGTTTTATTTATTTATTTTTAAAAAAGGAACCAAACATCACACCAATAATGACAAGACAGCACTTGGGAGGGGGAGGATGACATCTCCAAAAAAAATGGGGAGGGATGGTAAACACCCCTCTGCCATTAGTCCCTCCCCTCCAGAATGCTGCAATTCCAATCTTTTGTTCCCACTTGCTCGACAAGCTTTGGAATCGCATTTTTTCAAAAGAACCTCTTTTAAGCTGGTGTCTGGAAAAACAGGGTTTTTTTGCCTTTGCCTCGCTTCATCATGAGAGATTCAATCACATTGCAACAGGAACGAGTTTCAAATGGGAACTAGGATCATTTAATTTGCTTAGCAATCCTATTCTTTTTATAGTGAGAATGGGGCCCTACTATACTTGGGATATCACACTACAATTACCTTCATCAAATGGCTCTTCTCAAGTAAGCATTTGCACCACTAGTTATTGTTCCATTCAACATATGGGAGAAAATAAAGAACACCTGAGGAAAAAGGTTGAGTACAGTGGACTCTTGTTATACGCTGGGGTTTCCTTCCAAGATCCCCTGTGGATAACAAAATCCGTGTATGCTCAAGTCCCATTAAATATAATGACACAGCAAAATGGTGTCCTGAATAAAAAAATGGAAAATCAAGGTTTGATATTTGAAATTTATACTTTTTTGAACATTTTCAAACCATGTATGCTTGAATCTGTGTATAAAAAATCTGGGTATAAGAATTACCGACTGTACCTGGCATTCTAGATGGAAATCTTTAAAGTATTTGCTGTTTAGATTGCCCAGTACTCTGCATGACACTGCATTAAGGCAACTAACATTAACAATGATAACCACTCCTTTACAGTTTTGGCCTATAAATTTTACTTTTTCTCACTTTTGATTCCCTGCTCTCTTGTTTCCCTTTTCCTACTGCTAAAAAGAAAGTCTACCAACTTCTTGTCAGTTGCTCCCTCTTTACAAGGTATACTGAAAGAAAAATCCATACATATGATATTGATTCCAGCCAATATAGAGAATGGCAGAATTTTTAATTGGAAACTGCTGGAGGCATGCTTGACAGTTTGGATTTAAGGTTCTTTAATTGAGGTATTCTCACTTGGCTTTGCTTTGTGTTCATGTTTCTGTGCTAAAACCAATCAAAAATACCTCTGAACTTGTGTTGGAAGGCAAGGCCAAAGGTTTTAATGAAACTTAAGTCTGAAGATTTACTTTTTAAATATTTTAGAAAATCTAAGGGATTTGGTGCATATTTGAGATGAAGGAGCGTTAGGAGAGTTTGTTTTTACAGACTTAACAAAATATGAAAAGTAAAAGCTCCAAGGAAAGATAATAGTTACAAAAAAACAAAGAAGGTCAAGTACCAGTAGCACAGAACAAACAGAGGAGGTTAAATACACATTTAATTCTTTTATCAGGTAAAGAGTACATCTGTGTTCTATTTTTCCACAATAAACCCATTGATCTTTTATTAAATGTGAATTAAGGCAGCCTACATCTCAGTTTCCAGCCAACTGCTTAAAAGAGAAGCCTTCATATTACATAAACAAAATAACTCCAAATTATCAGCAGCAATGCATTAAGACAAAGGCAATCCTACCATGAGAAAAAGTGAGCCAATCTAAAGGTTTATTAAATTCAGCCTTTTCCTTGAAAGAGAACACCAGTGGAATCCCTTCAGCAAAATAGTACAACAGACCCTTGCTCTCTCATTTCATTACATAAATAGAGATAGGCATTGTCTGCCCCTCAAGAGAGTGTTTTGCAAGTACGTTCACAGTTATTCCCTCCCCCCAAACTATGTGTAGTATATACCACACAAAAACAGCAGACATTTGAACAAGATCCATGAATGTATCATCCCATTTCATACACCATGCAAAGGGGGACTCTTATGTAGAACAGAGCTGTGCCAGTGACCTCAGCCCCAAATATTCCAGAGTTGTGCAGGATCGAGGGCAGCAGTCCTGTGCAGCCAGTGTTGGAGTATAAGCATGGCCCTGGAATCCCACTCTGTGAAACGCCTTCTGACAATGTATGTGCAAAGAGGGATAAATTTAAAGCTAAGTGTCATAACACATAATGAACCCAACTATGGTCTTTGCAATTTGAGTTCAAAATTATCTACTAGCTCCAGTATGTATGTGTCTCTGTCTGTCTGTCTGTCTACTTATCTAGCTATCTAGCTATCTAGCTAGCTATTCATCCTGCCAGCCAGCCATTTGTTGGGGGAATTATCCTTTATCCAGAATTCAGAAATCCAAAATGCTCGAAACTCACTAATTATCTACATGGAAGGCTGAGATAGCGACACCTTTGCTTTCTGATGGTTCAGTGTATACAAATTTAGTTTCATTCACTAGATTATTTCAAAATATTATGTATAAAATTACCTTAAGGCTATATGTATAGATTATACAGAAAACATAAATGAATTTCATGTTTAGACTTGGATCCCAGCTCCAAGATATCTCATTATGTATATGCAAATATTCCGAAATCCCACCAAAATAAATAAATCCAAAATCCAAAACATTTCTGGTAGCAGATATGTTTTTGGATAAGGGAGACTCAGCCTCTGTCTGTCTGTCTGTCTGTATAGATTACCCACTTCAAACATTCTCTCGGAAAAGCGTTCCTAAAAATTCTTTGTAGAACAACAAATTTATTACATTTCATAAAGAATAATCACAGACGTTCTAACAAGCTTTCATACCCCCTGTGATGTGATGTTACCATCACATCACAGGGGGTTTCATACCCCCTGTGATGTGATATTACAGAATCTATCTATGGCCCGGTACAGATGGGCCCTTTGCGGCATGCCTATGACATGCTAGGGTTGCTCGAGGCCGGGGCGTCCACACGCTCCACAACCCAAGCATGTCATAGGTGCACTGCAGCTGCGCAGCGCCATACAGACGGTGTGCGCAACAATGACGTTCCAGGTGCGCCATGTCCAAACAGCACGGCGCAGCTGTGACGTCACTGTGCTGACTGGCGCTTTGTGGCGTCGCAGCGTCACCGCAAAAAGGAGCTGCTTCCGGGCGCTCCTTTTTTGCTGTGCAGCAGCGCCGCACAATTTGGTTGCTGCGGCACTCCCATGGAGCTAAGAGAGGTGCTGGGGCAGCTCTTTTTGGCACTCTGTACCGTGCCTACCTATCTATCTATCTATCTATCTATCTATCAAATTCTCATCAGGAAATCAAAGAAAGTGAAAACATCTATTATTTCATTATATTGTGTTAATAGGGAGCCACTGTGGTGTAGTGGTTTGAGTGTTAGACTACAACTCTGGAGAATAGGATTTAAATCCCCCTCAGCCATGGAAACCCAATGGGTGACCTTGAGCAAGTCACATTCTCTCAGCCTCAGAGGAAGACAAATGCAAACTCCCTCTAAATCCTGTCAAGAAAACTCCATAAGGTCACCTTAAACTGGAAATGACTCCAAGGTACACAATAACAAAAATATTGACCATTTTAAATAATCAATTCTCTCTCCTTCTCATTCCCATCTCTAACTAAGCATAACAGCTAAACTAGTATAAAACGGTATAATTATTGGTAAGGGGGAGAGGGATAAGGAGGAGAAGCACACAAGCTAGTGGGTGTACTTCTGACAGCCAAACTGGGCCTTTGTTCAGTCTTTCCTGTCCCCTTACACACTAGCTTTCTGGCACATTTTGGTCATTGTTCAAGCTCCTGCTGCAAAGGCTTGGATATTTTAAATGGCAAGCTCTCTTTTAAATAACAATAATTTAAGCAGTCATGTTGCCCCCAATTTAACATTTACACCGGGGGGGGGGCTTAAAAGTGTCAGAAAAAGCCATTTAGCACATTCTCTCCTGCCTCAATGTTATTTCACACCTCCAGTACTTCACATTGTGAATACAAGAGCTTAAAGTGCATGTGTGGTAAATTATCAGCTGTGTTCTGCTGGGAGTAGGTGTGCATGCAGCTGTAACAATGATCTAAGTATACAGTCAAAATGTGATCTAGATATTAGATACACTCTTACGTTAAACAAATCTCCTTATCACAATTAGCATGGCCAGGCAATTACTGAAATGTTTTGGACCTGGGATGCATCACTCAAATTACTATGTACATCAAATTTATATTTCTCTCCAGTTCAAAAGCATTGCTTTTATACATGGAAATTATATATGTGTGCCGGGGTGGGTGGGTGTTGTGATTTGAACACTGGATTACGACTCTTCACTCACCCACTGAAACCTATGACCCCAGTCAAATCACATTCTCGCAGCCTCATAGCAAGGAACAGGCAACCCCTTCCCCCAACAAATCTTGCCCAGAAACCCCTGTCAGCTTCATCTTAGGGTCACCAGAGGTCCAAAACAACTTGAAGGTACACAACAAATGCATCCACACATAGGCACACACACATAAATATACACATACAAGTTAGATCTCCCTTATCCAAAATGGTTTGGACCAGAAGTGTTTTGGATTTTAATTTTTTTTATTTGGATTTTATTATTTTATTTGGATATATAATGAGGCATCTTGGTGATGAGACCTAACTAAGCATGAAATCCATTTATGTTTCATATATACTTTATAGCCTGGAGGTAATTTTATACATAGTATTTTTAATAATTTTGTGCACAAAACAAAGTTTGTGTACAATGAATCACTAGAAAGCATCCATGAAAAAAAGTTGGATTTTAGATTATTTTGGAATTCTGATTAAGGGAGAATCAACAAGCATATGCTGTTTTACTCTAACCACATTACTGCACTACACTCTTATAGTGCTGCTATTCCACTTTTACTGCTCTTGCCACCTCCTGTTGCATTCTGGGGTCTGTAGTTGAGTGAGGCCTAAGAGCGCTCTAGCTGAGAATTCTAAATGCCCCTCCTTAAACTGCAAATCCCAGAACGCGACAGGAGGCAGCCAGAGCAGTTAAAGTGGAACAGCAGCAGTACAAGGGTGTAGTACAGTAATCTAGTAAGTCATTCTTTGGTCTTTCTGTGTTCCTGTGCACCACCTACAGTCTTATATCTCATGGGTTTATTACATTATGTTAAAACATGCATACTTTCTACTGGACATAACATGTATGTGTATTATCTGTATATCTGTTTCTCTATAACTGAAGCTATCTGAAGGCAGCCATTAAAATCATTTGCACTACCACAGACAACAGTGAATCCAGGCACACTCCCAAGCTGCATGCCTGATTCTTCATTGGGAGTATAACCCTGTCAACAACCAGTGAGACAAAAGAAACCACAAGGGAAATCAGGAGTCTCAACCAACACTACTTCTATTTTATCTGGATTATGTTTCCAACCTCCAAAAGCTGTTACTCCCCTTCGGGGCTTGAATTACATGCCTACAAAGGGATAGAGCAGGGATAGAAAAATATTTCTCCATTTTCCCTCCCTCCAGACGTTACAGTGATCAGATATGTATATTTGTGAACCACATTTAATAACCACTCAGTTACCACTATGAATTTCCTCAAAGCAGTATCAGCATGTCTTATCTTAGCTACCTCTTTTTCCTCATCTCAGTAATCCTTACACCCAATATATTAGCCCCTGCACATCCCACAGAGAGCTTTTTTTGCATTCCCACAGGCTTGTGTTTCCACAGGCTTGTACTCCAGACTCTGACTTCCCACTTGTTCCTTCCTCCATTTCCCTAGCTGTGTTCCTTCTCCTCAAGATCTCTGTATCTCTTTTGTTAGGCCTCTTTCCTCATTCCATAAACCTTTCAGTCTCCCAGCTTTCCATCTCCCATATATGCAGATAGCTAGTCAGTGAAAACAGGCAGCAAACTCATTACATTTCTCTGAACCTAGGCCTGTTACAGACTGCCAAAATAAAGCTGCTTTGGGTCTCTTTGGAGGTATGCTATTTAAATGATGCATGGGTCCTAAGTGTCCAGAGGTCGCGCCAAAGCCACACTCCATTCCTAAGAACTGGAGTGCAGCTTTGGTGCAGCTTATGGATTCTTAGGACGCATGCATTATTTAAATAGTATACCTCCAAAGAGACCCGAAGCAGCTTTATTTTGGCAGTCTGTAACAGGCCTTAGAGAGATGAGAAGGAAGGCAGACATGCAGAAGTGAGAGAAAGCCCTGATAGATTCATCCTTCTATTCCTTCTGAAAAATTTAATGGGTTTGGGAAACCTCAAATTTTCCCCAAATTTATAAAAGTACAGTATGCAAGTGTTATTTTGCTATATAAGAACTGGTTTAAAAATAAGACTTTCAGCAGAGATATGGGAACATGCACATTTGGAATGGACCATAATATTTTGAATCTAAGGCAAAGACTAAGAATGCACTCCTCCCTCCAGTCCTCACACAAAAATCAAATGCTGACACTTCAGTGTCTGAAATGTGATAGTATCATCCTCTGCACATGGGGACAGTGGACCTTACAACATGATCCACTCACTGCACATGCTCTGGCCTCCAACAACTTGCTGCTACTGTTCCATACCTATCAGCACCTCCAACCTGAAGCAGTTTCTCACATCAGCCTAATGGTAGGGCTGACCCCAGTTTCTGTAACCAAGCCCTCTAGGGGTGCAACCAGTCTTTAAATATAATGCTGTGGAAACCTGCTTTAGAAATTTATTTATTAACCTTCAAAATACAATAGCCCTCACTTTCAGTGTATTTCTGTAAGCTTTAAAAATAATCTGAATGAAACATGGTAAAAGCACCTGGAAAAGGGCCTCTGAAGATAACTTCACTGGTAGGTTCAAGGGAGACTAGTGGTCTTAGGTACTCAAGTTCTAAGCAGTTTGTAGATTTAAAGTAAGCACTGGCACTTTGAATTTTACTGTGAAATAGGCTGGAAGCCAGTATAGTCTGTGAAGTAGTGAGATCCATTTCCACCAACCAGTTCTAGCTAATAACTTCACAGCTCTAGTTTGAAAGAACTGATTCTCAAATAGCTTTAAAAAGCAAATCCCGCCTATTGAAGTTTTCTAACTGAGAGGTTACCAGGAGAACAAAGATAATGGTGACCAGGTTATCATTATCCAACAAGGGCTGTAGCTGACTCAACACTCATGGCAGAACAGTCTTTGTACCACTAGCTCCAGTTGGGCTAAGAAAGCCAGATCTCTGTTTTTTTCAGTGTGCTTTACTATCCAGAACAACTGAATAGTATTTCCTCTATTTGTTAGGATAGTTTTCTCTTGCCAATTTATTGACTATCCTGTCCATTTATCAATAACATGCATCAATTCAGTTAAGGCAGCTAATGTAGAGCTGTGTCATCAGCATCATGACAAACCTTTAATTCAAATCTCTAGATCGTGGGAATACAACTATGGAAGGTTAGAAGGCCACATGACCCCCCCCCCCCCAGGAAAATTCTACTAGAAAAAAAACTCTGCCCCCTCAAACACACTCTAGGGGACATAGTGGCATTCTCACTATATTTTGGGGGTTTCCAGGGCTCCTAGAAGGAATAATGAGATATTTTCAGGATGAAACAGTTTTTTTTTTTTTTTGCTTCTGACTCCCAGGTTGGTTCAGGGACCCCAGGAATGGATTATTGTGCAAAATGACTTACCAACCTGTTTCTAAAATTCATCATCATCATCATCATTGTCATCGTCATTATCATCATCAATGTTCATTTATATAGCACCATAAATTTGCATGGCACTTTACAGGCATTGTCAAAACAGCATGTAATCTGCCAATGGTGTACAATCTAAAAGTCATAAAATATAAACTATACAAAATTAAGCAAGTTATGCAGTTAAAATGCAAACTGTATCATACAATCTTGGGCTACACATATGCTGAGAGACATCATGTTGCTCAATTATTATTATTAACCTTTATTTATAAAGCGCTGTAAATGTCTGCCCCTCTGAGCCTGTCTGCCTGTGCACCACATGCATTGTACAACACAGTTTGGTTGGTGGATCTTAAGAGTTCTACTAGCCTGAAATCTGTCTACTTTGGCATAGGCTATCTGTCAGCATGGTCACAGCCATTACAGTCCAGAATGAAGGAAATCAAGGCATTCCATCTAAGTGGCTGAAATTGACTAGTAACCTAACTCACATATCTTTCCTAAGAAGGAAATATTGAGTATATCTTACAGTGATAAGCAGCTCCCATAAGAATTTAGTATGTGAGTGGTTTGAAACTCTCTCTGTTCAAGAAGGTAGTAATGGCAACAAGAGAAAGAGGCAGCTGCCTATTCCCCGAAAGCCTAATTTTGGAAAGGGGTTGAACCTTGGAACCAAGACACTCTGGGTGGAGGTCAGCTGGCTTAGCCGTCTGTCCTGTGGAAGAGGAAACTTTCCAAGCGACTTTGGCTCTGAGGACATTTCTACCACACAAAGCAAAGCATTCAAGGAATAGGCAGATTGGAGCTGTTGGCCACCACCTCCTGTTGCCCCTGCTGATTTTTTTCTTCTTCTGTTCTTTGCTTTTTGATTTTGCCTTTTCTACTGCCTTTGGTGAATGGACAGGATAGTAGGGGAAGAAAAGGATCTCATCCATTCACAACAACCAGTCTATAGTTTTATTATAATGCATATAAGTATTCAGGGCTCAATTACTGTCTTTGGTCTCATTTGCTTTTTTAAAAATAGCAGTGTATCTTTTATACAAATGTAACTTACACATCATAGACCTTTAGACACCATTCCAGAAAAAGTGAAAACTATTACTCAAAGACTGACCATTGCAGAGAAATGTCTGGTGATAATATACAAATTTGTAAAATACTAAGCCATTCATAAAATTTCAACCCAGCTTTTAGACAAAAATGAAAAACACTGACTGAAGAGCTGCCCTAATGACAGTAAAAGAAAGACTTGTTTTATAGACAAAGATTGTTAAAAAGTACATTGGTAAATAAATATTATCTTGGGTAATTTTAAATAAGAAAACCAGAGTAGAAGATAACCAAGTGGGGTTGTTAACATGAATGCTCTTTGTTCTCCTAAACTTTTGCTGTTAGAGATATTGTCGTCTTTTATTCCTCTTAGGCTAAAAAAGAAGCCATGTGAGTACTTGTGTTCTTGCCAAGCACCTGATTCTGTTAACTTCCTTGGCTCTCCTAAGATTAACCTCTCTCAACACAGATGGAATGAATGCAGGTGGAAAGCAAAATACTGTCCCTTCTCTGTTATTTCCACTGCTTATCTCTTTCCAAGATATCAGAGACCTATGAATTTCTCAGTATAGTGGAAGAGAAGGCCATCACAGGTTTTCGTATTTGTTTACTTTCTCATCCTGTTGTTTGCTCCTTCTTTCATTTTCTATATAGCATACTAGCAGCCTTGTTCTTTATATGTACTATATGACTGCAAAACTCAGGCGCGTTACAGACGGCCCAGAAGGGGCCGTCTTGCGCCGCTGCCGGTTGCAGCATCCGGGAACCGCAGCAGCCAAACAACGCAGTTCCCGGACGCTGCCAAGAAGGAGCACGAAAATCGCGCTCCTTCTTGCTCCCCGGAAGAGACGCCACGAGGCGCTAGTTGCGCACTCGCGGCGTCATTTCCGGGGTGCGACGTGCGGACTCAGAGCGTCCGTTACATCAAGATGGCGGTGGCCGTGTGGAACAGCCGCCGCCATTTGTTACGGACAGAGTCCGTAACAGGAGTAGGGGCGTCTAGAAGAGACGCCCCCTTTTTAAACTAAAACGTCTTGAAGACGTCCCAAATGGCGGTATGTAACTCGCCTCAGTTTGGTCAGTGAGTCAATCCACTTACAAAATATACTGTTGATTTCCTTATTTGTATAATATATTTGTTCTTGTGTGCCTTCAAGTCGTTTCTGACTTATGGCAACCCATGTATCTGTGAGATAATTATTGATCAAAGAAGGACCAGTGCTCACCCCACCATTAAGTAGGACTGAGGAAGCCTTTGTAAGCAGAAGCTTTTAGAGTAGGGTGGCAATACAGTTGTTCTTAACCTACAGTTTGCAGAACCCCAGAGGGCCATGATGCCATCACAGGGTGCTCAGTCCACCTCCTTACCACTGCAGAGTGGCCATGTAATAATAA
The DNA here is from genome assembly GCF_019175285.1 of Sceloporus undulatus. Classification (NCBI taxonomy): domain Eukaryota; kingdom Metazoa; phylum Chordata; class Lepidosauria; order Squamata; family Phrynosomatidae; genus Sceloporus; species Sceloporus undulatus. Next base: position 194,761,878 of record NC_056524.1, on the reverse strand, counting down.
TAATAATAATAATAATAATAATAATAATAATAATTCTTACCCGTCTCTCCTCATGGCTCGAGCGGTTACAACATAATTAAAACACCACCATTACATAAAATACACATATTAAGAGATCTATGTAATATTTATATTACAATACGTATAACAATAATTAAATATAAAATTTACATTTAAAAATCATGATTAAAAACTGCCTGGATAGGCCTGCTGGAAGAGATGGGTCATCAAATGTGTCTTATATTCCAGGAGGACCTCAGTATTCAGGGTGGATTGTACAGGAGAAGGTGATCCTGTTGATAACCTGGACGCAAACCATGTAGGGCTTTAAAGGTCAAAACCAACACTTTGTACTTTGCCCAGAAACTAATTGGCAGCCAATGGAGTGATTTGAGTATGAGTGCAATATGTTAATTCTTGGATGTTCCTGTAACCAATCTGGCTACCATATTTTGAACCAAGTGAAGTTTCTGAACTTGGCACAAAGGTAGCCCAATGTAAAGCACACTGCAGAAGTCCAACCTTGAGGTTACCAGTGCATGCACTACTATCTTTAGGTCCTCCAGATCTAGGAAGGGGTGCAGCTGGCTATCAGCCGAAGCCGATAGTAAGCACTCTTGACCATTGCATCTACCTGGGCTGATATTTCCTAAAGCTGTGAACATAGTCCTTCAGGGGGAGTGTAACCCCATCTAGAACTGGTTTATACACCTCTATTTGCAAATTAGGACCCTTGATAACAAGCACCTCTGTTTTGTCTGGATTCAGTTTTAATTTGTTTTTCCTCATCCAGCCCATTACCTCCTCCAGGCATTCATTCAGAGGAGACAAGGCAATAGGAGCCAAAGCAAAGGCCAGCAGCTGGAAAATGTATGGCTGCAAAATGGGAGGGAGAAGGAGGGGGAAAGTCTTCCATTTTCCTCCAGCACCTCTGAGGGAAGATTTAATGGAAGGTTTAATTATTAATAGCACTAGCACTTATTGGAGTATCCAGGATTCTGATTTTATTATTTATTTACTTCATACTTATACTGGATGACTCCAAGCTAATAATAATATAACAGATTATATATATTTTTACCACTGAGGAAGACAATTGTCAAAACGCGTAAGGTTTTATTTGTATTTACTATTTGTATACTTTTACTTCCAGCATATGTTCTTATGAAGTACATACATTCCTGATATTATATGTACTTTTACTGTTGGATAGCTTTATTTGTATGTCACCTGGGACTTCTAGTTTCCAGCATTTGATGTTTATTGTCAAAACTGGCATTTCTTATATTATAAATTTGCCTTCACACTAGTTAATAAAGTTTTTTTATATACTTTTTTTATAATCACCTTTCCCTAAACTTTTTTGTTTTACCAATTTGTCCTTTTGGTTTAGAGAAACACCTTTGTGTGTTCATTAATTATTAATGGTTCAGAGTTCAGGTATTCTTATTATTGTTATTTTAAATCTTAAGTCTTGGGGGGGGGGGGGGAGAGGAGGAGAGTCTGTGGCAACAAAATATATTAAAATGGGGTACCTGGTAAAGAAAAGGTTAAGAACCTCTGGGTTAGAGGATAGATCTATGTGGGTCGAGTTGCCTGCTTGGTGTCTCCTTGAATTAGAATACAGGTACTGCCTTCCAAAGGACACTGAGTCATTATAATTTCTACACACTACGTACAGGTTTTTAGTACTTACGTTAATCTTAAAAAGTCTTCAATCTTTGTATCCCATTATTATTTAAGAATAAGAGGATTTGTTAAAAAAAACTAACACAAACAGAAAATAAATCAAAAAGAACCAGCAATAATGCAAAAAGAGCAACACAGAGATGGATTCCCTATTGTTTTGAAAAAGAAGCTATTAATTCTGTTTCTGTCAAACTGACCTCTTCTTGAAAGAAATTTGATAGTGTAGAAATTCTCATTTCCTTTTCTCTGCAGCAGAATAGACACCACTGGACTATTCAATTTTCACTAGCTCTCCGGAGAACCCTAACAAGCTGTGCCCAAGGAAAGAAGGGAAAACAACTATTATATGTGGAGCACACTGACTTGAAGAATTTAACTGCTCACTAGAGATAAACCAAAAGGCTTCTAAAAGGTGCTTTAAAGTGTATTACCTAGGTTAAATATAAGCATTCTTAGTTCTTGTAAGGATACACTGGCCTTTTACAAGCTTACAAAAAGTATCAGTGACTGCCAGGTGAACTCTGCATAAAAAACAGTTTTAACAGAAACACTGAAACAAGAGCTGGAAAAACTCAGCTAGGTCATTTTGTCCTGCTGAGGTAGGAAGTTTCCTAAGATAAGGGTCACCGTTTTGTGGTCTGGTCTATAGCTGTAAACATCTCAAAAGGAACTTCCTCAACTCAAATTCTATTTTTTGCAAGCATTTTAAGAACCCACCCACCCCCAACATTCTAGTTTTAATGCATTAATCGCTTTTATGCTGTGAGTCATCCTGAATAGCTTCACCCCTCTGAATTTTTTACAAAATCAAAATGATGTTAAGTTTCTTTTTGTAAGGGTACAAACACATCTTTTATAATGGTTCTTATAATTTTCCTTTGAGGTGGAGGTCTTAAGGTCCTATAAAACCACACTTTCTAACTGATCGGTCACATATTTGCCAAGCTTGCTATGGAGCCATCTACACTACCAAAAGTACAGAGAAAATTTTAACTGAACTATTGTTTTTCAACTTACACTGGAAAAAAAAAGCAAAAATTGTTTAGAGTGGCATGGTTTTATATCTACATGCATACAGGTATGTGCAGAACTACACATATTCCTCTTAAATTTTAAATTAAAAATTAAAAATTGGAAAAGTTTCTTGTAGTGTCAGCCAACATGGCTTACTTAGCATCATCAGTACATATTCGTTTAAATCTTTTTATCATTCAGATTTTTAAAAACTGATTTCAGATAAAAGCTTTTAAAAAAAAAAAAAGCTTTATTTTATCACCAGTTCTCCAGTGTTAATAATAATAATAATAAATTTTATTTATATACCGCCCTGTGGCGAACCAATCCAGGCGGTTTACAACATTAAAATAACATACAGCATAAAAACAATATATTTCTGTGTTAAACAGCCTTTGTGTGTTTATATTAGGAAGTGGCAAGAAAGTGTATGAGCTGAACGTTTCTATTTATTACATTTTGTGTAGTTCTTTCTAGGACATTATACACACCCCTCCTGCCTCATTACACTCTGATATGATTATTCAATTGTTTCTCTTCAGAACAACCTATGGAAGAGTGTAGCCTAAAACTTACTCAGCACCACCCAGTAAGCTTAGGGCTTAGGGAGGAAATGCACATAAGTCTCTGGTCAACACCAACATCCACTATTACTACTCAGAATTTCACCATGGAATCACTTCCAATAATTATCACAATAAGTGTATTTTTGATAAATTTCTGAACCGTTTAAAAAGATCTTATAGATGTATATGTATGTATGCTGTTCTGTGCCTTCAAGTCGTTTCTGACTTACAAAAGTCGTTCAAGTTGTTTGTTGACCCTAAGCCAAACTTATCATGGGCTCTTTCTTCTTGACAAGACTTGTTTAGCGGTGGTTTGCCTTTGCTGCCCTCTGAGGCTGAGAGTGTGTGACTTGCCTAACGTCATCTGGTGCAATTCCATGGCCGAGTGATGATCTGAATACTGGCCTCCAAAACTGCAGTCCAACACTCAAACTTCTATGCCATGCTGTCTCTCTCCCTCTCTCTCATAGAATCATAGAATCGTAGAGTTGGAAGAGACCACTAGGGCCATCCAGTCCAACCCCCTGCCAAGCAGGAAATCCAAATCAAAGCATCCCTGACAGATGGCCATCCAGCCTCTGTTTAAAGACCTCCAAGGAAGGAGACTCTATCACCTTCCGAGGAAGTGCATTCCACTGTCGAACAGCCCTTACTGTCAGGAAGTTCCTCCTAATGTTCAGGTGGAATCTCTTTTCCTGTAGCTTGCATCCATTGTTCCGGGTCCTGTTTTCTAGAGCAGCAGAAAACAAGCTTGCTCCCTCTTCAACATGACATCCTTTCAAATATTTAAACAGGGCTATCATATCGCCTCTTAACCTTCTTTTCTTCAGGCTAAACATCCCCAGCTCCCTCAGTCGTTCCTCATAGGGCATGGTTTCCAGACCCTTCACCATTTTTGTCGCCCTCCTTTGGACACGCTCCAGTTTCTCAATGTCCTTTCTGAATTGTGGTGCCCAGAACTGGACACAATATTCTAGGTGGGGCCTGACCAGAGCAGAATACAGTGGCACTATTACTTCTCTTGATCTAGACACTATACTTCTATTGATGCAGCCTAAAATAGCATTGGCCTTTTTAGCTGCCGCATCACACTGTTCACTCATGTTCAACTTGTGGTCTACTTGGACTCCTAGATCCCTTTCACACGTAGTTTCATTCAGCCAGGTGTCACCCATCCTATATCTGTGCATTTTATTTTTCCGCCCTAAGTGCAATACCTTACATTTCTCCGTGTTGAATTTCATTTTGTTAGCTTTGGCCCAGCTTTCTAGTCTATTCAGGTCATTTTGAATCTTGATCCTGTCCTCTGGGGTATTAGCTATTCCCCCTAATTTGGTGTCATCTGCAAATTTGATAAGTATGCTCCCAATTCTGTCATCCAGGTCATTGATAAAGATGTTGAATAGCACCGGGCCCAGGACAGAGCCCTGTGGGACCCCACTGGTCACTTCTCTCCAGGATGAAAAGGAGCCATTGTTGAGCACCCTTTGGGTTCGGCCGGTCAACCAATTACAGATCCATGTAACAGTTCCTTTGTCTAGCCCACATTTTACAAGCTTGTTTGCAAGAATGTCATGGGGAACCTTGTCAAAGGCCTTACTGAAATCAAGATATACTATATCCACAGCATGTGTGTGTGTGTGTGTGTGTGAGAGAGAGAGAGAGAGAGAGAGAGAGAGAGAGAGACAGGCAGGCAGGCAGGCAGACAGACAGACAGACAGACAGACAGACAGCATAACATACCTACCTAAAGGCCATGATAAGGCTATTAAAGTACAACTTCCTTCAAACAACACTCAGACTCAAAAAGTATTTCTTGTCCATTCCATTTAGTCTAACACTTGTATGATGCTGTTTTATAACAGCTTGTGACACTAGTTGTTTTCTAATGTAACTGAACATGTTTCAAAGCATTCCTAGTATTCTTGTGTGCTTCCACACTTCCTGAAATCAGCACTGTCCCACACCCTTAAGAAACTAAGAAATGCTAGCCTAGCAAGAATAAGAAAATCAATTACTGGAACCTAACTTGGGCGGGGTATAGACTGACAGAAATAGGCGGCCGCCGGCCGTCTCTCTTTTCCGTGTAACTGCGCCACAGCATCCAAATTGCACAGCGCGGCTACATGGAAACACAAGGACCGCTAAAAAGTGGCTCCTTGTTGTGCCACTGCAAACTGCCTGCGGCGGCACAAGGATATTGCTGCCGTGCGCACGCCTAGAAGGCGTGCAGCAGTGACCTCATAGCTGTGCACCCCATGTATATGGCACCACACAGCTGTGACATCCTGGTGACGTCCTAGGGTTGTGGGGCATCTAGAAATGGTGCCTTGGGGCAACCCTAGCACGTCACCAGGGGGTCCCGTCTGTCCATAGACAAGAAGGTTAACGTGATACTATATATTAAATAATCTAAAGATACCAGATCCTGTCTGATCTTAGAAGATCAGTACTAAGTATTAACCAGCATTAGTACTTAGATGGGAGATCACCAACAAATACCAGGTGCTGTAGGCTATGTTTCAGAGGAATGAACTGGCAAAACCACCTCTGAATATTCTTTGCTTAAGAAAAACCTATGAAATGTATGGGGTTGCCATAAGTCAACAGATGACTTGAATGAGCATTTACACATACACAAAAAACATAGCTCATCTCCTGCAGCTACCTATCCATCTGCATGAAAGTTGTTATTGTGTGCTTTCAACTTGTTTCCAGCTTACAGCAACCCTGAGGCAAACCTATTGTGAGGTATTCCTGGCAAGATTTGTTCAGGGGGAGGCTCTTACCATCCTGTGAGGCTGGGAGAGTGTGACTTGGCCAAGATCAATCAGTGGATTTCCTTGGATGAGTGGGGATTTGAACCCTGGTCTCCCAGTCCTAGTCCAGCACTCATCTGGTACAACACACTAGCTCTCTGCAAGAATAGTTACCCCAAATTCTTAATAGGAACCAAAGCCCAGAATTTTACTACCTGGGGCACTGTGCTCCAAATTTTTTCCTTGGGCGGTAGCAAGTATAGATGGATGAATGTATAAATATTACCATGTATTTGACTATGGGTATGATCTGATATTTTTCTCACAAAAGAGAACTACCACACCACTAACAGGCACACAAGCTAAATAATATAATCAAAGCCTATAAATCAAATAAGAAGTATTCACAAAATATATTGATTTAGAGCAGTAAGGCAATACTTCAAGTTGCTAACTCTCCTAGAGTGGCAATTTCATGAAATACCTTTTGGTGAAAGACTGCATATACTATGTTAGAGAATTTACCTCACTTCATCACTGTTGTATTAGTCTCCTAACTAGAATATGACAATTCAAAGTATGCCTTAACAATTAGCTTCTTATTGATCTCTTTATTTTATTTGTTTAATTTATACTCCACCTTTTTCTCAACATGGGATCCAAGATGGCTTACAGCAGCTTATCTGCTAATGAAAAATAAATATCTAGTAAAGTAACTATAAGCAGGGATGAAAAAAACTGTGCAATGAACTGAAATCCAAGTGAGCTGGGAGGCAGCACTTCTCATGGAACATTTACCTCACACAGAAAGCATATTTTGAAAGAGATGACTTTTCAAAAGCGTTTAATGATGCGGCATGAGAATATGATGCTCCAAGGAGAAAGATAAAAATGAAAAATCCCATCTGATGGACCAAAGCCACTGAGCATTTCTAAAGTAGATATTTGGTTCCCAAGCAGCAACTTACATGGTCACATTATCCTTTCTAAAACTATTTTTTTTATGTTTTATACTCCTTTAACTCAATAAGAATAATGCATTTATACTAGATTATAATTTATTATTATTAACCTTTATTTATAAAGCGCTGTAAATTTACACAGCACTGTACATACAATCTTTTTAATTGGACGGTTCCCTGCCCTCAGGCTTACAATCTAAAAAGACACGACACAAAGGGAGTGGTGGTGGGAAGGGGCCTCTTTAGTAGGATAATACATATAAAATACATAGCAATACAGGAAATGATTCAATAAAACAGGCAACAAAAGAACATCAAATAGCAAGTGACAATTATGCAATGCCTGGGAATGCTGTCCTGAACAGGATGGTCTTTTCAACTCCGTTTTGAAGCTGGTTAAGAAGTGTGGCTCCTGTTTGGGGGGGGGGAGAGGTTCCAGGAGTGAGGGGCGCAGCGGTGAAAAGGGGCGAATCTGTATGGGGCAGAGGTTCCTGGGCTGGGACAGCAGACCTTGACTACCAGAATGGAGGGCCCTGGTGGGAAGGTGAGGGAAAGAAGGTCTGATAATAGGAGGGGCAGTCATGGAGGGCTTTGAATGTCGACAGCAGGGCTTATACTGAATGCGCAAGGAGCCAGTGAAGGGATGCCAACACAGGAGAGATGTGGTCAGAGCGGTGGGTGGAAGTGATAATGCGTGCAGCTGAATGCTGGACAGAGATTAAAGGGCGGAGGTGAGAAAGAGGAAGCCCAGCCAGGACGACATTACAGTAATCAAGTCGTGAGATCACTAGGGCATGGACCAGGATCTTGACAGTAGAGGCGGAGAGATATGGTCGGATTTTGGCAATATTGTACAAAAAGAATCTACAAGCCTTGGCTGTGGTCTGGATCTGAGGGATACACGACAGAGAAGAGTCAAAGATAAAACCAAGACTGCAGGCTTGCTGGACTGGTTGAATAGAAATGTTGTCCACAGAGACAAAAAAGGAGTGTTGAAGGGTGGGCTTAGGAGGAAAGACAAGAAGATCTTGGTCACTGATGCCTGAAAACACACCAGCTGATTTTATTTATTTCATTTAAATGAAATCAAAAAGGTTCTATGCCTGTGATATAACCAAATATAATATATTCCATCTACAAGGTATCTCAGAAAATAGGGAAAGACTGCCATTTGCTAAATGGGCTCACTTTCAGTTAATCAGTGTAATTCCTTATAATAGTCTTATTAAACAACCAATTGTATAATAGACCCCAAGACATTTCAAGTGAGAAGTTGCTGACATCTTTCAGAAGCTTTAATAGGAAGAATTATAAACAATCGATCACTATACTATCATAAAGGTCACTACTGGATAATTTATCTTAGAAATTACAAGGCACTGAAAAGACTAAAAACTCTCAGAAGAGTATTCAAGGTTTTGCCCTATACTAAAACAAAGGAATGAGAAGATTATGCAATTAGCCCTTCAAGACCAATAAACATTATTTAGTCTACAGCTGCTTTTGTACCTTGATTCCAGACTGTTGATGACAGAAATAGAATGTTTTATGAATTGTCTAGTGATGTAAGATGTCTGATTTGTTTATTCAAAAATGAAATAACACTATCCAACTGACTGACAGGATACCATAAATAAAACATTAGAAGCATACATATGAGCAGAAAGGATAAAAAGATAAAGAAAATCAAATTATGTAATTTTTTCCCTAAATATTTAATATTACTGATAACATTTAATTATTTTTGTTTATCTATGCATTTTCTTCTTTGTACTGAAACCCTGTTCAAGGATTACAAAAATGCATGTAGGCTTAAAATTTGAAAGGGGAAGGGAAGACATGCCACTCAAATCCCCATGTACACAGGCTGAATGCATGGTCAGGGGTGAGCTGCTCTGCAAAGAAAAGGTTGGGTGGGGGTCACATTGTCTATATGGATGGCTGAGATAACAACACCTTTGCTTTCTGATAGTTCAATATATTCCAACTTTGTCTCATGCATACAATTGTTAAAACTATTGTATATAAAATTGCCTTCCAACTATGCAAATAAGGCAAAGGCAAAACATAAATGAATTTCATGTTCAGACTTGGGTCCCATCTCCAAGATATCTCATTATGTATATGTAAATATTCCAAAATCTGAAAAACTCTGAAACTGAAAACACTAAGTAAGTTACAAATAGGTAACCGCCATAGTTACATATCTGGACAGTTGATCCCAACTCAGTACTCCCAATTACCACTTACGACATAGCATCTGCTATGATCAACAGGTGTCTGTTCCCTTGTCCATTGAGACGAAACTTACTGATGGCCCCACCTCCTCCCATGAGCGCTCTCCAGTGTGACAAGCAGAAGTAGGGCCCCTGTTGCAACCCAGGCTTGTACTGATCACTCATATGAAGGCGAAATGTCAGCTGTTTTCTGATTGACAGGGAAACAGAGTCCCCCTCTCCATAGACTGCAGCAGCTGCTGTCAATAAGATATAATTGGGAGACTTTCATGGTGCTGACATATCACCAAGCTAAGAAATATGTAGGGATCATTAATACAAAGCAGTTATGTCTACACAACTCTACGTTATCCATTCATAACTGATTTACTGGATTGTGGTCAATATTTATATACAAATTACTGGGATTGGTGAAAGGCAAAACATGTTATGCTTTCTATGAACACCAGTTTTCAGCAATTTCATTAAATCAGCTTCAATTTTATTTAATCTTTTTGGAATGCAGGTTCAAAATGCTCTCTCTCTCTCTCTCTCTCTCTCACACACACACACACACAACTGAATCAGAAACAAAAATTGGCAAGTATACATGCACACTTTTTCATAGATATTTCAGTTGCAATGTTTTCTTTAATTGTGTTTGCATCTAATGCTATATGAGTTAAACTCTCTCCTCTAAAATTACCAATAGTTTTATAAAAGATTTTGCTAATATCTTTATATAAAAACTGCTTCAGAAGGAAAGTGTATCAGTCTGGAACATGACACACACAAATCAGAGATGTTTAGATGTTCTTTACTCTGGACTAAAGAGATATATAACTTACCAATGTTCAATGAGTATATATTTTTCTTTAACAATACAGTTTTAATAAGTTAATCTTATTTAAAGGAGGAGGAATTTAAGTAAGAATGTAAGGCAAGATTCTTAAATTGAAATACAATCTGTACCATTATATATTTATTTCCCCCTCTCTTAGGTTCCCTACGTCTTATTAATCAATTTTAGCTGCAGATACAAAAAATAAGGTTTAAAATCCTACATCTATTGTGACTGGACATTATATGTCTGGCCAAAACAAGTGTTCTCTCTTTGCTCTCCCATAACATAATTTGTTCTTCAGCATTCTTATATTATATGGTCCACTTTACTTTTTTCCTTATAGGAAGCTACTGTATCAGTGAGGCCTGGGCTATTCTTTATTTATCTGTTGACATACCCTACTGGTCACATCCAAGTTCTATACCACAGTTGAATCAAATTTCCCCTAGGTCCCATAAAACATATTTTTCATTTTTAAAACTTATTTTTTTAAAACAAGCTTCCATGCATCTTTTTGGTCCTTAACTGATTGAAAGATACACAGAAATAAATGCTCCATTAGTAAGATGGAATCCTGAGCCTGGACTCACAATATGTTGTTTCTTTATAGCTTCACTGGGAATGTGAGAAACTACAGCTAAACAGCACAGATACCTTTTTCAAAAGGTCAAAGATGGAAAAAGACAATTGACAGAGGTTTTCTAGCTATAATTTCACATCAAATGCTCACTGTCCAATTATTAATACAATATACCATGTATTTTTTTTAAAAAAAATAAACAAGTAAATCCCTCTTTCCAAGATTCTTCACACATAAAGAGTTGTATAAGTTTCACTAATATGATGATACAATTCTCCATACAGAAATATTATAATAAAAAATAAATATAATTTTTTATCAAAGGTGTTTTTCCTTTCTACGTTTGGATATCTGTTTCCAAAACAACTTTCTAAACTTGTTTTTAAAACTTTAAAAGGGGGGAAATATTGGTACACAAGCATCTCAGAATTCAACAACACTTATACTTAATTATAATTTATACTTAACAGAGGCAGATACTGTTAGCTTGGAGTATCTTATATTTTAAACGTGTTTTGTTACAGACTTGTTTTCCTCAAGATAAATGCTGAATTTTTAGCTTAATTAAGTATCCCACTGGTTAGAAAACCAAGATGTCACTGCTTTTTCTTACTTAAAACAGTTTCGCATATGGTCCAATTTAAATTGCCCAAACAAATTAAATATAAAACACAGCAAGACAGCTGTAATTACCCTGTTCTCCACACCATGGATCCACTAAACCTTAAGAAGGCACAGTAAACTGACTGCTTCTATTGGTAGCAGAATTCTGATTAAACATATAATCAATAACTGCAACATCTTAAATTTTAATATGTCAGAATTAGCACTAAAATGTAGTGTGCCAATAATTTTTCTTCACCACCTTGTGTTAAAGCTACTTAGATGTTTGGTTCAGAGAATTTACACTGATATAAACTGATTTCAATTACTCTGATTAAACTTAGAAGACATTCTCCCTGGTCACTACTCCTTATATCTCAAGTCGGCAAAAGCAACTGAAAGAAAACCATTCTGATATGGAGAAAGGCAATCCTGGCCCAAAACTTTATAAAGGTCAATGCTATCATTTTATAACTATGCCCATAAATGGATCAGGAGGCAGTACAGCTGTTTAAGGATTTATGAGATATGCTCATAATACAGGTGGCAATTTAGACATCTATCATGATCTGAATTAAATGTAGTTCCCAGAAAGTATTCAGGAGCAGCCCCAATGCAACATGTTGCAGAAAGATAAGTCTGAGATAATTAGCACAGAAGCCACTTAAATATTGTAAAGGCACCAGATCCCATCTGACCTTGATAGCTAAACAGGGTCAGTTATGGTTAGTACTTGGATGGGAGACCACCAATGAATACCAGGTGTTATGGGTTATATTTCAGAGGAAAGGACTAGCAAAACCACCTCTGACTAATTCCTTTTGTAAGAAAACGCTATGAAATTCATGGGGTCGCCGTAAGTCAACAGATGACTTGAAGCTATGTGCGCGCACACAAAGCAACACACAAATAAATGTGGCAAGGCAACATGAGCTAAATAAATGAATAAATACACCTTTAAAAACAGATTATTTAATCCAGACTACATGTTCTTCGTCTACTGTAGAGAAATTTAAATTTTCGTTTTGCTTAGAAATGATGGCAATTATGCAACTGACTTCTCAGGCTTACAAAACAAAGATGGCAGTTTGCCAGTTTCTCCAGTGTTACAAGTTAAATAATCATCATCATCATCATCATCTCTCTAAAAAGTCTTTTCGCTTTCATTCACCAAATCTGTTTTAAATACTGCAAAGAGGTAACCACACCTCTCCAAAACATGCTTAATAAAAGCTGTGTCCTTTGTTTGGCACCTTATTTTGTACAACACTGTAAAACTCTATTGGGCCCTAGATACTGTAATGGGAAAGAAGGCGTCATGCAGGAGCCTACCTGATTGTACTTAGATTAGAATATGGTTCATGTAAGAGCCACGAGAGTTATTAATAGTGATATTTTCCTTTTAAAGGAATTTGCATTGCTGTGAAACAGCTAATATATTATGAAGTAAAACCTACAAGAAGTTTAAAGCTCTCAATCAAAGATTTTATGAGAAATGTAACTATGGAGGTAAATATATATCCTGGATTTATGCTAACTCCTTTAACCAGTTATTTTAATACAGGGGTAGGCAACCTTTTTGACCCGGGGGCCGGCTTGCTGTTCCTCAGACAACTGGGGGGCCGAAGCCAATAAATAAATAAATAAATAAATAATATAGGACAACATTTTCAAATGTAGGACACATTTTTTAAATGGAGGACATGCAAAAAAATTTGATGCTTTTTTAAAAATGTTAATATAAATGCATGTTTCTTAGCCATGATCAAAATAGAGGACATTTGGGCATTATTCCTAGACAGATGACAGAAATATACTTTCCTTTTGGCCAACCCCCCTCCCCCATTCCAAACAGCACATTTGGGCATTGAACATGGCTTTACTTAAGATGGCCTCTTGCATATTTCAGAGGCTGACTGCATAACCAAACTCTTTGGGTTTCACACTGAACATGAGTTCACATGGCTATGCATATTTAACATGTCATACTGGTTTAACAAGAAGTGATTTGCCCTCGGTTTCATGTGTCTTGCACCAACTATACTTCTCAGAAGTGTGTACTTGGTCAAGGGACTTTGGTTTTTCTTCACTGCGCATGAGTTTGTAAAAATCAGAGCAACTTGCATTGGCCGTGCCTCAGAAGCTGACTGATATCAATATCACCATCATCACCACCACCATCATTGTCACAACAAGGCAGCATTATAAGGACAAAAAACGCACAGAAAGACACTTTGGAAAGTCACACTCTCTCGGCTTCAGAAAGAGTGGGCCCATATCTCAAAAGCTGACTGATATCAATAAATAAGGGGGAAATATATAAATAAGGGGAAAATGCACATAGGAATATAATTAAATCCAGGGGGAAATGTACATGGGAATATAATTAAATCCAGGGGAAAATATACATGGGAATATAATTAAATCCAAGGGGAAATATACATGGGAATTTAATTGAATCCAAGGGGAAATATACATGGGAATATAATTGAATCCAAGGGGAAATATACATGGGAATATAATTGAATCCAAGGGGAAATATACATGGGAATATAATTAAATCCAGGGGGAAATATACATGGGAATATAATTAAATCCAAGGGGGAAATATACATGGGAATATAATTAAATCCAGGGGGAAATATACATGGGAATATAATTAAATCCAAGGGGAAATATACATGGGAATATAATTAAATCCAAGGGGAAATATACATGGGAATATAATTAAATCCAGGGGGAAATGAGGCCGTCGGAGCCCTATTCAAGGGCGCCAGCGATGGCATCGGGCCTCCAGGAGGCCCAATGCGGCCGCCCGGGCCCTTGAATAGGGCTCTGACGGCTTCAGCGGGCCTTCCCGATGCAGCCATCGGAGCCCTATTCGAGGGCACCAGCGATGGCATCGGGCCTCCAGGAAGCCCGATGCCGTCGCCGGAGCCCTCGAATAGGGCTCCGACTGCCACATTGGGCCTCCTGGAGGCCGAGGTCGCGCGAGACTTCGCCTCTGGGCGCCGCCATTTTTCGCCCAAAATGGTGCCGAAGGTCCACGCAACCTTCACCGCCATTTTGGGCGAGAAAATGGTGGCGCCCAGCGCGGCTTTTTGCCGCTCTGGGCGCCGTCATTTTTTGCCCAGCGGCAGCGGCAACCGCCCCCGGGGCCGCAAGGAAGGCCTCCGGGGGCCGGATCCGGCCCATGGGCCGGAGGTTGCCGACCCCTGTTTTAATAGAACAGAGGTGATAGGGAACTGAAGATCAAACTTGTTCAGTAGCCATTGTGAATGACAGGAGGCATAACTGTGTTTGTTTGGCATAGAACTCTGCTGGAAGACATATTCTGAAACTCACAAGAACAGATTTATAGATCTAACCAGTATCCCAGTTCCTTCTTGAGTCACTGTTTTTACTTTCAGTGCTTGGATATGACCTCTGTAACTCTGGACTTCTCTTGCATATACTGAGGGATAACCTAATGTTTCTGAAGCACATTCAAGCCTTATTTCCTGTAATAAGTGTTTAAGGATGGGCATTGACTATAAGGCTAGTGATGTTGTTCAAGTAAGTATAGAAAGCTGACAGAGCTATGAAACAAATGAACTACTACATCAAGAAAACTCGGGGAATTCTTTAGCACCACCGAGTGTGATGTATGCCATCCATTAACATGTACTACCTACAAAACTGCTATATCTACTAAAAGAAAGCACAGTTGCATGCATAGTTTATGAAAAATTGCATCAGGACTCTGATGTTTCCAATGCTTTCCCCCCAAAGGTAAGTATAAAAGTTTTAATGGGAAAAGGATCAAGAAAGAAGAGGGCTACAGAAAAAGTAAATCATCTACGTATATGTAGTTTGAATTATACATTTCTAAAGAAGAGTCCTCTACACGCATTAGTAACTCTTGAGTCATTACATGAGCTGCCCTCTAATTTTTGATATAATTCATAAAAATCTTCTTTGTGTTCTGCTGTGATAAGCAAGTGTAAAAATGTACTAGGGCATGGATTAGACATGATAAAACTCTCCCCAGTGTCTCATTCAAGAACAGTTTGTCTCAGCCTTGTTATGGGAATCTGGAATTAATCTTTCTGGCAGCTCTCTTTGACAGCAGTAGTCAAATTACCCCTAATAACTCAGATGCCATTAGACCCCCTCCTTTCTTCCTCAATTGACCTGAAATTTGAACCTTTAAGAACACACAGCTTATTAAAAAAAAGAGGGTGGGTGGGAGGGTGGAAGGTTAATGTATTCCTTTTATTGTTTATGTGTTAAATTGTTAACAAATTAACATTATAAATTTTATGTAAAATATATTCAAATATATTTTGGCATACATAGATTCAAACAAATGGAAAGGCACAATGTTAATGTTCCTTCTATTGTTTTTTGTTTTCCACTATTATCAAATTAACATATTTTATATAAACATTTATATATTCAGTACACCTTCTTAACGACAAAGCAAGTATATGTTCTAACCCAGTCTAAGTATGAATGTTTGTGTACAAAATTATGAATGCATTCACAGTTCACACCAATTCACACACTATTAGAGTTGTGTATATATGCTGAAATGTCTCTGTAAAAGATGGTAAATTTATTCCTAAATAAAATTATCCATTCACCTTACTGTAAAGATTTTACATTCTTAAAATCAGTGATGTCTTCACCTTGAGCGTCACTGCAGACCATCTGAAAAAGCCATGATAGAATGAACACTTTGCTGTACATTTGACAAAGCTGACAAGGCCTATCATTAAAAATATCAAGGGGTGTGTGTGTCACACCAGCTAAAGGTAAAGGTAAAGGTAGTCTCTTGACATGAATGTCTAATTGTAACCAACTGCAGGGGGCGGTGCTCATCTCCGTTACGAAGCAGAAGAGCCAGTGTTGTCCAAGGACTACTCTGGTGGTCATGTGGCCATCATGATTGCAACGAATGCTGATACCTTCCCACCGAAGTGGTACCTATTTATCTACTTGCATTTGCATGCTTTCAAACTGCTAGGCTGGCAGAAGCTGGGACTAGTGATAGGAGTTCACCCCATCATACAGCACTCAGGCCTTGAACTACCAACCTTCCGATCTTCCAATAGTCAGAACTGGTGTCTTAACCACTAAGCCACTGCATCCACCAGCTGTAGGGGATGAAAATAGAAAGTATGCTCCCAACGTGCTGCTTTCCAGAAAGACAGTTTTTTGTGGGTTTTTCGGGCTATGTAACCATGTTCTGGAAGAGTTTATTCCTGATGTATTGCCTGCATCTGTGGCTGGCATCTTCAGAGAATGGTGGCATGGAGGTGTGTGGGGTGTGTGTGTGTGTGTGTGTGTGTATATATATATATATATATATATATATATATATATAGTGACCCTTGGCACCTGCCACAATAGAAAGGTTGTTCGTTACATAAATTGGTGGCAGCGGTGGGATATCAAAAGTCCCAAGCTCCTGCCATCATAGAAACGGATTGTGGTTTGGGTGTACATCACATAATTTGGTGGCAGCATTAGGGTGAAGGTTGACTAGACGGGGCCTTCACATAATTGGGTGGCACAATAGGAAAGCTTTGTTACATATTTTGGTGTGCAGCGTCGGGATCACATTCTCCAGTAACACCTTCTGGACTCCGCCAGTTTCTTCATAAATCTCACATAACAAAGTCCAGCTTCCAACAATGCCAGAATTGGTAAAAGAGGAGGTAGTTGGAGTTGGAGAAGAAATCGTGACTGGTCTTCAGCTGCCTTCTGATTGGTCAGCCGCATGTTCTCTGCACTACACAAGCCTTCTTGCATATTCTTCCCACTCTGAGGCCTGGCCATTCACCAACAGGCCAACATAGATTAACATATAAATCGCTTCCCCCTCAACCAAGGGTCACAGCGTATATATAACACACACATCTCCATACCACCATTCTCTAAAGATGCTAGCCAAACGTCAGGAATAAAGTCTTCCAGAACATGGCCACATAGCCCGAAAAGCCCACAAAAAACTATGGATGCAGGCCGTGAAAGCCTTTGACTTCACAAAGACAGTTTCAACTACAATTCCCAATCAGCACCAGGCGCAGCCATGGTTGGCGATGTTGCAGTCCTCAATATCTAGGAGTGAAGAAGGACTATTTGACAGGCACACAAAGGAGGTCTTTCTTCTATGTTATGCCTGGATCGTGGAATGCCCCCCTCAAAGTTATGATTGGTTCCCACTCTCGCTGCTTTTAGGAAGAATGTGAAAACATCTTATTAAACTACCCCTTTATACTGGTTTGGTTATTGATGTCAATGGTTTCCTTGTCTCATTTGTTTTAGTGATTTTAATAGTTTTATTATGTAATGGTTCTATCATTTTTAGTGTTGTTGTAAACCACCTTAATAAAAGTAACAATATAAGCAAATGGCCGCAAAAGCCAGTGTAAGCAACAGTGAGTAATGTGGGAAGGTCTAACTATGAAAGACTGCACTGAACCACAACCACCATGTAGTTTTGGGAAAGTCACTGGTTTCTCAAGTTAATTAACTTAACAGGATAAAGAAGAGAACACTGTATGATTGCTAGCTTGTGACCTGCCACAAGTACTCAGGAAGCCTGGAGATACCTAACACAACAGAAGCAAAGAAAGCCATTGTGTGAAAGAGACCTTTTATTTTACCCTTGCAAGTTACCTTTCGCTCCTGTAACATATAGTCAACAGTTTTTTTACAATGTGCTCTGTCATCAATAGCTTCTGCATTTTTGATCCTGCTGCTTTGAAATACAAGTGGAGAATGTGACTCCCCAGATATATATTAGTCATACAATGCTATAAGTGATAAGCAATGAAGTTCCCGAAAACCATCACTGAAAGGTAGCAGTGGTAACATCCCTTGTAACACCCAGGTGGTCTTTAACATAATTCTGAAATTTAAAAACATGGTGTAAAAGCATTAAAGAGATTAAGAATCTTTACACTGCACTGTCTGCAGCTTTGGTCATTCACTACATTTGTTTCAGGTGATAATAATTGCTCATTTTGCAGCAACTGACAAGGAATTCTTGTAAATACCCTGTCCAGCTTTGGACAAATGATGCACAGCATAACTACCAACTGTCCTCATTTGACAGGGAGAGTCCCAATTAGATTAATCTTCACTCAGTCCACTTTTTCAGCTGCTTTTAGAATGTCCTATTTAGTCTCTCCACCTCCCACTTTCCCCTTTAGTCTTTGGTTGATTTCAGTAACTGCAAAATAAGTTTGAAGTGCAAAAGAAGTTTGTGAGCAATTAACTCGGGGAGAGGAGAGGTGGGGGAAGAATCTTGCCCTTCCTAGTAGACTCAGGCATAATGTATAATACAGTTGGCCCTTGGAACTCCCAGGGGATCTGACCTTTCCCCCTGCAAGTTCCAAATATCGTGTGTATTCAAGCCCCATAGGCCCACTGCTGCTAATGGCGGTCACCCCTCCATGGATTTCCAAGTCCGCAGGTCTCAAGTCCGTGGACTTAGAGGGGCAAATGTATATCCATAACCATTGTGATAATAAAGCTTCACCCTCCATCACAGTACATGGATAGATGCACCCATTTACCCATAGGTCATCTAAGCCAATCTTTTCCAGTGTGTCAGAGACTGGTATTACATTTGTCCCTATAGGCTACAATCGTTTGTTTCTCTTCTGGAAACTCTCCAGGAACTTGAAATTGATGGGTTGGGAACTGGAACTGGCCCACCAATTGCCACTCTGAGTAGCGTGATCTAAATAAGGCATTTTCCACATGCTGACCAACTGCTTTGAGGTAGCTGAAGTGCACATGAAATCAAACTACAAACACCATTGTTTTTGCACAGAAGAGATCCTCATTGTTGCTTTACAGTGGTTGATCAGATGTAATTATTGTGGCTTTGTCTGTGAAATACTGTGAAATGTTTACTTTACATTTTTGCATCAGAACAATCAGTTTATAGGTTATTAATTAATGATTTCAAGAGTAGATGTTATTGCCTTTCATAATAGATCCACATGTTTACTCAGGCTGTATCAATGTGTGTTTCCCTTCCTCAGTGCTGCTGAACCTTCCTTTTGCATGATATCACAAGGATACAATGGTGATGTTGTCCTTTAAACAAAATTTAAGGCAGGATGGGTGACCTGCTTGACCTGCTTATAGTGCAAGGGTGGGCAACTCATGGCCCTCTAGACATTATTAAATTGAAATTCCCATATGCCCTTGCTTATGCTAGCTAGGACTGATGGGAGCTGTCTTTCAATTCTTTGCATCATTCAAGAGATAGGGGGAGAAAGAGGGCCTCTGTGCCAAAAAATCATTTGGGTGCACTAGAACAAAACCGTACTTAATTAATTATTGTCTTCATTAA
Organism: Sceloporus undulatus; assembly: GCF_019175285.1. NCBI lineage: Eukaryota > Metazoa > Chordata > Lepidosauria > Squamata > Phrynosomatidae > Sceloporus > Sceloporus undulatus. The sequence continues at coordinate 194,742,289 of NC_056524.1, read as the reverse complement.
TATGATCCAGCTTTGATACATAACTCTGGAACGGCAAAGTCAGTATCAAAACATACTATTTATAGCATCTGCCTTTCATCTTGCATCTTCTTTAAGGGACATGGCTCTGTCTCCTATTTAAAAAAAATAACCTTGAGAATATAAATCCAATATAAAAGTTCTATATATTACATTATATGTTAGTTAATATCCTGATGAATATGTAAGAGGCTTGAAATTGTTCTGTGGTTAAAATGGTACATGCTTCCAGAATCAAGATTTGCTCATAACTTTCAGTGTTCTCTTTTCTATCTGAGTCCCTATTTATAACAAGGGTGGGGAATCTGTAGTCCTCCTGCTGCTGTTGGACTATAGTTCACATCATATCTGGCCACTCCTTGTGGAGGATCATTATATCACACAGACATTTCCAATCTAGGCACATTCTCTTAAAAGATAGATTGCACAGTCTAGGCATACTGTTTCTATAAACATTACATCTTCTGGTATGCTAATTATTCCTGTTATCTATTAAAAGGGGGAATTCTCATACTTATGGTGCATGTACCTGTAGGACATGAATTTGGTATTTGTAACACATTGCATTGGTAAGGAATAAGTATAACTTGCATCATATTTGTAATACATGACCAGAATACCTCTCACATTTAATCTGTTGAGGAACTATCATACATGCATTGACATACATTTCAGTATTTGGTAGCATTTCCAAAACACTGCAGTACATATACTGAATCTAACTTATTACAAGCTATAGATCAGATACTTTTGGATTTAGTTCGCTCTTGAAGTATATTCACATCACTAACACAGCATAGCTAAAACCTTTGTAGGAGCCAGTGTAGTGTAATAGTTCCAGTGTTGGACTAGGACTCTGGGAGATCAGAATTAAAATCTCTGTTTGGCCACAAAAACCCACTGAGTGACCAAGAGCAAACAATGGTCTCTCTAAGCCTCAGAAGAAAGCAATGGCAAATTCCTTCCGAGAAAATCTTGCCAAGAAAATTCCATGATAGATTAACCTTAGGGTCATCATAAGTCAGAAATGACTTGAAGACACACAACAGCAACTATAATCCTCTGTGCAGAATGGAGTGGTTCTTTTTCTATTAACCAGCATCACAGAGTATGGAAAACAGCACTAGAAAGCAGCCTACCTGGGCACAAATATATTCATGTAATTTTTATTACTGATATTTACTTATCTGATCTTCATCCAATAAGGCAATGAGCTTACTGTGTTTCAAAACAAGCACAAACAAGAGATAAGCCCTGATGCGCTGCTATGATAACCTCCATTCATCATCCATGATAGAGTTGTGTAAACAATGTGTTTGTCTGGCTGGCTTGGCCACATTATGATACATTTCTCATTGCTAGAAAATGCCAGTCACTAACCCAACATCACATAGTCTGGCAACTGTTTACCACAGTTCCAAGTAGGCTTGGTTTTTTCCTCTAGATTTAAAATGGCTGAGTCTAAGCTGGGTCAATTCTTCTACAAAGATCAATTCTTTAACTCTGACCTAACAAATACTAGGAGTAGGCAATATGTCTGAGGAATGAACTGGCAAAACCATCTCTGCATATTCCTTGCCTAAGAAAATGCCATGCAATTCATGGAGTTGCCACAAGCTGGCAGGTGAATTGAACACACACACACACACACACACACACACAGAACACATTTTAATTCTCAAGTAGCTAAACTGGAGGGTCTGAAATTGACCTACTACACAATTTCACCCCCAAGTTTCTTAACTGATGTTACTCAAAGTGCTGATCTGTGGACCAGTGCCTAATGACAAGCCATCAGCTGCCAGTTCCTGGAGAGTTTCCAGGAAAGAAAGAAACAGCTGTAACCAATGGCCACAAGCATGGTGCCAGTTCCTGGTACAGTGGGGGAAACACTGCTGGTCACCTACATCAGATCACTTATGAAAGAGTGTCCTGACTTGTGATGTATAGTGGTATGTGACCATCATAATCACTTTACCCTTTTCAAGGGTCACATTTATGCACATAATCGTTTCTCCTTACATATAATTCATCTAATACAGACAGCTATTTTTACATGCAACATCAGTATATTATATTCTAAAACACTTTCTGGATATTGGCTACAAGCAACCACCAAAGAAAGGTGCCAGTTCAGGAGAATCTGTATCATAGGCCTTTATCATACTAACTCTCTGGCTCCATTAATGTTTTACTGAATAGCTGATAGATATCTGGAGGATGATGCTGACTAAAGAGCCCATCAGGAAGACTGAAAGTGCCAGCACTTTGTGTGTGGGGCTGGCAAGAGATGTGCTATTTTTTCAGTGTAAAAGTGGCAGACTCACAAGAGAATGTGGCTAAACAACATCCTGTTGGGCTTTTGCTCTGCTGTGGTTTTCCATTTCTGCTTAGGCAGCGAAGCCAAGTTTACTGAAAAAGGTTAACTAAATTCCACAGTCAGGGAACTGTGAAAAAGGCAGAGCTCAGGGGATTTAGGCTGCCAAAGCTTGACTTTGCGGATGTGGAGTTGCAGACTACTACTGTACAAACTTTCAGTGCTGCTGAGAAGTTGCTGAATCCCCCAAAACCTAACCACAGAAACTCATTCTCAAGCACGGCACAATACTTAAAAAAACAACAACACCCTTCTCTTGCGACCACAGCCTATCAGAAGTATTTAGCGTAATGATTAATCACAGATGAATTAGCCTTTTGTTTCTTTTCTGACATTTTGGAATCCTTTGTACCCTCTTTCCAACTGATATCAAGCCATGTTATTACAATGAAATGGACTGACCAATTGAAATAATTGTATTTCCTGTGGCTTTTATGCAAATCAGGATGAAGCTTCTAGGAAAACACTTTGTTCCAGTATAAGGGAACATTTTCTAAAACATACAGAGATATAATATTTCTAGTTCTACCATAAACTTCAAAGTATACCTTTTTGGGGGGGGAAACTGCAAATTCAATTGAAACATTTTCAGAAAGTAGAAAGCTGGCCAAAGTAAAGTGACATTGTGAGCTTAAATTGAAACTAATTTGCATGAAAATGTACATGCCAAGAGAGCCTGGGAAATGCCACAGGGCACGGAAGCTTCTTTAAAAAAACAAAATGAGTATCTTTTGACAACTTATATAAAGCTTAAGGTTAATGAAGGAAAAAACAAAAAGGTGGCAAGTATTGTTCACATACAAACAATATATACCCACCCAAGGAATATAAAGTAGGGTCTGTCTGATGGCACCTTTTAGAGTAAAAGGAGACAACAATATTGGAGAGGAAGGCATGGGAACGCAGACTAGGCTTTAGTTCACTGTGCTGTATAATTTGTGTTTTTAAACAGAATACTATCAAAGAGCTCATCCAAGCCATAGCAAAAGAAGAAAGAGGGGAAAAACTGCTAACTGTGCAAGAACCAGAACACCAAGCCCCCCTTGACACATTCCATGCTCTGATCCCACTTGGTTCCATGTGTACTATGCTGACTCTGGGACGAGATGGCTGGGGATGATTAGACCAGTCTTTCTCAACCATATATCAGGAGGACTCAAGTTATGTTTCAACAGAATATAAATTGAAATGACAAATAGAATCTCATAGTATAAGTTATAATAACACTTGATGTGCAGGAGTAACACTTCACGCATCTGCTGAAATGGCTTGAAGTCCATGAAAACATAAACCATGTAACAGTTACAAGTGTTGAAGGGGACACAAGAATCCTTACTGTTTTTGCTGCAGTAGAGTAACACAGCAACTCTGCCCTACCAAAAAAAAAAATAACGAGCATGATGAAATTCTCCTATTTGTTTCATTTCTTCTACCTATGAAATTGCCAACTGCAGATAGAAAAAATGTTGATACAGTTCCTCGAGGTGGTTACACAAGCATCTTCCTCAGCATCAGCTTGAGGATTCATCCTTACATGAAAACCAATGATCATTCCAAGAACAACACTTAACTCTCACCCTACAGCAAAGTCCTGCCAGGTTCTAATTAAACTAAAAAAAATGTTTGATTCCTAGACAGACATGCTGCCCTGCTTATGTAAAGGTTCTTATAATATATAGCACAGAATTGTATAAGTAGATAAATTATTTAGCACTGCATCCAGTGAACACAAGGCAAAGCAAGATATTTTGATGCTTCAGCAGAAGGAAATCCCCTCTCCCTCCAATTTCATATACAGCAGAATTTTATTTCAACAATGATGATGGGCCAGTATCCTCCATTATAGCTAAAAGTAGCAGCATAATTTGGGGTGTTGGGCAAGTTACGTGAAAGACGTAGTTCAGTGATGGCAAACCGATGGCACGCGTGCCAGAAGTGGCATTCAGAGCCCTCTATGTGGGCACATGTGCCGTCGCCCCAGCACAGAGTTTGCTAGAGTTTGTTACTAGAAAGCCTGAGGGACACGGCTCTTTGCAGTAAATAAGTGGGGTCTGGGTTGCAGTTTGGGCACTTGGCCTCTAAATGTTCACCATCACTGACGTAGTTCTTTCCAGGAGAGTCAACAGAATTGCTGCCTGGTACTGCCAGCATTGTTACAATTACACTGCATTACATGAATCCTAACTCTACAAAATTTTAACATTCTAGAAATCTATTACTGGAAACCTAATGGAGCGTCCATGTGTTTTTTTAAAACATTTCCAGCCAAACAGAATATGAGAAAAATATATAGGAATGTATCACAACAACAATTTCATCCCTGAGACAGCTTCAGAACCAGCTCAGTGTGCTTTAGATACACGTTAAAACTTACTGACAGCTGAAGAAAATAATTTATGGCTATGACAGCTATTGACAAGGCAGCATGAATTAATATAAGACAAATAGGATCTGGGTTAAGGCAACATTCTGTGGTGTATAGAATCAAGCTGAATTGCCTTGCAGTTAGCTACTGAGTTATATGTTTCAGTTTCTTTGCAATATTTCTTGTAGTTCCAGCAAAATTTAGTTTTGGAAGGCTGTATTTCATACTAACAATATTTGCCAAAAGCTGGATCAGCACATCTCCACAACAATTATGGAAAGAGTATCACATTTCTAGATGGAAAAGCCAGGTAACCACTAAAAATGCATTTTGTTAGGAAAATATTCCATTTTGCTCAGCAGATGGTAGCATATTTTGAGACATCACTGTACTTTAGTAAGTGATGAGAAGGCTCACTTTGGGCTGGAAGGAAGTTACCCTAGTCAAACCAAGAAAAAGGAGGTTATACAACTGTAGTATGAAAGGACAAGGAAGTTGGAATGTGAGAAATGGAGACTGTATTATATTCAAGGGTGTGCGACTGTCATTTTTCAATCGTTCAACTGCCAAAGAGTGCTTATTCTTGACCATTCACCCAACTAGGCTTTTTGGGGGGTGAGGGAGGGAGTTGCTTCCAAACTTTCTAACACAAACAGTGCATCTATATGAACTTAAAAAAAAATCCATGAAGCTTTTTTTCTATTCTCCTCATATATATTATCTGATTATCAAATCTATTTTTATTGAATAATCCACTTACTTCAATGTAGAGCAGTGGCAGATCTGGGATTTTAATCTCTTACCTGCCCAGCAAATATTAAAGTATAGGAAGCAGTGGCTGAGAAACTGTGTGTGTGAGGTTAGGATCACATTGTATGTAGAACAGTAGGCATGCACAGTTCAGAAGGTTTAGCTAGGTAAGCTCTGGAGAAGAACCTGCATTTCACATAATGAATGTAGATTTGATTTTTTTTAAAAAAGCATCTCAGATCTCTTTTGACATGCAGCCAATTGATACATATGGAGCTGGGCTAGAACGAGCAGAAATTTCTTACACTCTTATAAAAAGGCCTCTAGGTCAACATTCCATTTTGCTCTACGTATTAGGTATTCTTAGTGCTGTTGATCTCTTCAACAATTTGTATTCCCTTTCTGTCCAGTTGTACTTCCTGAGCAAATCACTTATAACTTGGTAAAAACACAGAATACAAGGAGATGAAAAATGCTCTTCTCAGTGCAAAAGTCTGAGACATTGCAGAGGCTTCTCCTTTTGCAAAGACTTTTCCATTTACAATGTAAAAAATGCATGCCATCTCATTATTTCTTGGCCCATTTGTTTGGCCAGAGAGGGTGACCTGCTTGATGGAAAGGACACCAGCTCTCGTTATTTAGCTGAAAAGAAACAGACTGTCCATGCTTAACAACTGGTCACTGCTGAACTACATGATCACCCACGGACAGAAGATTATGTTTCCTGTTCAACAGTGAAAAGCTGACCCTAAATTTTCAAGGGCCAATTGCCCAATATTTATACTTAATTAATCCTACCATAACAGAACATGCTGCAAGCTTATATACAGAAATCTTTAAACTGGATTTTATAGTGAAGAAGTACTTGACTTGAAGGAAAGAATAGACAAAGTATATTTGATAAGACCCATGGAAAGACATGCTGCTGCCTAAAGCAGTGCCTCACAAGCTATCTGATGTGGGGGACTGGTTATTTTTACCCTAATGTGCCTGGGATCACTAGCATATTATGCCTATTAGGTACAACTGGTTATTTCTTTCCTGGAAACTCACCAAGGAACAGCAGCTGATGTTCATGAACAAGTCCAGTACTAGTTAGTCCATGGACCACCACTTTAAGTACCACTAGCAATGCATACACTTCTGTGAGAGAGAATACTGTTCAAATATGAACATTCTGGTTTCCATCAGAAAACCTAACATGGATCCATAATTTATTTTCTATAAATTAAGTATCTAGTTTCCCAATGGGATTTTTAAAAGGAATGTCAGAAACAATTAACTCCTAAGTACCAATAGGACAAATTGGACATGTTTGGAATTTTTCCCCCACAACCAGGATTCGTTATTTTCTTCACCCTTTCGTCATTATCTTTTTTTACAACAGATATCAATTTTATGATCCTCCAAGTCATCAAATTTAAATATAAGAGTGGCACAGCACCCTCAAGCAGTGATTGAAAAAGAATGTATTGTTCCTTGTAGAAATACTTATGTGTACATCTATGTAAATATAGTACCCTCAATACCAGCCTTTGGCTACATCTGCATATGCCAGGTTTTTGTTTTTGCCATTATGGGAAGGGTAGTTTTGCGAGCCATCTAGCCTTCTCTGTCAAAGAGCTTTGGTGCCACAACAAACTAGAATTCCCAAAATTTCACAGCATTGAACCATGACAGTTAAAGTGATGTCAAACTGCACTGCTTCTGTAGTGTGGATGCAGCCATAGAATCATAGAATTGGAAGAGACCGCAAGGGCTGTGCAGTCCAACCCCCTGCTATGCAGGAACTCTCAATCAAGGCATGCCAATCCAGCCTCTGTTTAAAGACCTCCAAGGAAGGAGACTCCACCACACTCTGAGGGAGTGTGTTCCACTGTCGAACAGCCCTTAATGTCAGGAAGTTCCTCCGAATGTTGAGTTGGAATCTCTTTTCCTGTAGCTTGAATCCACTGCTCTAGGTCCTAGTCTCTGGAGCAGCAGAAAACAAGCTAGTTCCCTCCTCAATGTGACACCCCTCCAAGTATTTAAACAGGGCTAACGTATCACCTCTTAACCTTCTCTTCTCCAGATTAAACATCCCCAGCTCCCTAAAGTGTTCCACATAGGACATGGTTTCCAGACCCTTCACCATTTTAGTCGCCCTCCTTTGGACACGCTCCAATTTCTCAATGTCCTTTTTGAATTGTGGTGCCCAGAACTGGAAACCATTTTCCAGGTGGGGTCTGACCAAAGCAGAATAGAGTGGCGCTATTACTTCCCTTGATCTAGACACTATTGATGCAGCCTAAAATCGCATTGGCCTTGTTAGCTGCCGCATTGCACTGTTGACTCATGTTCAATTTGTGGTCTGTTTGGACTCCTAGATCCCTTTCACACGTAGTCTCCTTAAGCCAGGTGTCCCCCATCCTATATCTGTGCATTTTGTTTTTCTGCCCTAAGTGCGGTATCTTACATTTCTCCGTGTTGAAATTCATTTTGTTAGCTTTGGCTCAGCTTTCTAATCTATTCAGGTCATTTTGAATTTTGATCCTGTCCTCTGGGGTATAAGGTACTCCTCCTAATTTGGTGTCATCTGCAAATTTGATAAGTATGCCCCCAATTTTGTCATCCAAGTCATTGATAAAGATGTTGAATAGCACTGGGCCCAGGACAGAACCCTGTGGGACCCCACTGGTCACTTCTTTCCAGGATGAAAAGAAGCCATTGTTGAGCACCCTTTGGGTTCAACCAGTCAATCAATTACAAATCCATGTAACAGTTACCTCGTCTAGCCCACATTTTACCAGCTTATTTGCAAGAATGTCATCAGGAACCTTATCAAAGGCCTTACTGAAATCAAGATACACTATATTCACAGCATTCCCTTCATCTACCAAGCTGGTAACTTTATAAAAAAAAGTGATTAGATTTGTCTGGCATAACTTCTTTCTCTGAAATCTATGTTGACTTTTTGTGATTATGGAATTGCCATCTAGATGTTCACAGACTCTTTGTTTAATTATCTGCTTTAGAATCTTTCCTGGTATTGATGTCAGACTAACTGGATGATAATTGTTGGAATCCTCCTCTTCCCCCTTTTTGAAGATGGGGACAACGTTTGCCCTCCGCCAGTCTGCTGGGACTTTTCATGTTCTCCAGGAGTTCTCAAAGATTATTTATTGCCAATGGCTCCAATATTACATTAGCCAGTTCTTTTAATATTCTTGGATGTAGTTCATCTGGTCCTGGAGACTTACATTCATTTAGATTAACCAGGTATTCCTGTACTATCTCTTTACTTATTCTGTGCTGAAATTCCCCTATTCTGTCCTCAGGTTGAGCATCCCTTTGCCTTTTCTGAGAAGATTGAAGCAAAGAAGGTGTTGAGTAATTCTGCCTTTTCTCTGTCCCCTGTTAGCATTTTGCCATCTTCTCCATGCAGTGGCCCTTCCGTTTCCTTCTTCTTCCTTTTGCTGTGGGCATATCCAAAAAAGCCCTTTTTGTTGTTCTTAACCTCTCTAGCAAGCCTGAGTTCATTCTGTGCTGTAGCTTTTCTGACTTTATGCTAGCTATTTCTTTGAATTCCTCATTGGTGATTTCCCCATTTTTCCATTGCTTACACATGTTCCGTTTAAAACTTAGCTCAATTGAAAGTTCCTTAGTCATTCTTCCTGGTTTCTTGAGACATCTCCCATTTTTCTTCCTCACTGGAACTGTATGAAATTGTGTCTTCAGCCACAGTAAACATAGTAACCCTGGAGGAGCCCTTCAGATAATTTCCTGGTATCAATGAAACCTTGCACAAAATAGTACACGTTTAGCTCAAAAAATATGCCCCCTGTCAGAAGAAGCCTAGCTATTTTTTATGGAATTCTAGGGTTCCTGTGAACCCTGGCTGAGAAACCTTGTTCTATACTCATGGTGTTTTACAAAAGAAAAGGCATGAACGATCCTTGCTTCAAGAGGCTTACAATCTAAAATAGATTTAGAGGATGGAGGATATGAGAACATAGCACCAGGGATACTTAGTTACAACAAGGAAAAGGTAGACTGAGGTAGCTTCTCAGAACAATTACTGACTGAAGTTTACCAATTTGGTTCATTTACAGTCTAAGTTGTTAAGAAGTTCCAAGTACAGAAACCAGTCACACATCATGCATATATTAAGCACACCCATTACTCAAAAGTGCATTCTATCCTCTAAGAGTTACTCCAAAACAATAAATATAATTTGGATCCATTTCCCACACTTTGGAACAGATTAGAAACAAATAAGCCAATCATATCAGAAGAAAAACCCAACAGCCCTAGAAATGTTGCAGTGAAATTTGCCATATCAATGGAAGTTATGAGGAACAACAGGTAGGTGAAATACAACTGCTGAAAAAAATCCAGAGGGGTAGCTTGGCTGGTGATGTGGACATTTGAAGACTGTGGTATTCACACTATTAAGAATAACAGTTCAAGAACCATTTTTTCTTGCAGGTTGGGACAGCCACTCTAGAGAACTCTGTATCTCAAAAATTCAAAATGAAATTAATGTGACAACTAAAGAGTAACATTATTGTAGTATAAGGAACACTACTGGTTTGCTTCTTAGTCATATGGAAGTAACACCAGCAATGTGGGTGGGCTGGTTTTTGCAAATCCTCTAGCAACCTAGATAGGGAGAACCACAATTTTCCTCTTGCCTAGGAGATAGCCTGAGCCAGTGGTTAGACTGCTGAAGAGTGGGGACTTGAAAAGTCAGGCTTGCCCCCACTTGGACATGGAAGGAAGCAGGTGAAAACTTGGAAGGGAGCCTTCAACTCTGTTGTGGCCAGGCCCATAAATCTCTACTTCAAGTCCCCTCCAGCTGGCTTGCCTGCCTGGCAGCCAGCACAAACTTCCTTTGCACTGGCTGCTTTTCAGGAAGTTGTGGGTTACAACTGTGATTGAGACCACTCCTTTTTCAGACAAGAACAAGCAAGGACACATTAAGACTAGTGAATGGTAGAAGAAAACAGGCTGCGGTATGAGAAAAACAGTAGGCAGGAGGGATGAGAGCAGGACAGGACAACACAACACTGTTTTCAATGAAACAGTGAGTAACTTCTTTAATGACCGATTACCATATGAGAGAAATATGATATATGTAAAAGTGCTCATAAAACAGCACCTGCCTTTTACAACAACACTATATGTTTGTTGTTCTGTAACATACAAATCTATGTATAAACTTATACCTATTAAAGTTAAGCATGTTTGGAAGTAATATAGCCATTTAGGCTGTAATTATAAACATTTTGTAAGAAGTTTTCCCAACTGTTCACACTGAGACTTACTTGTGAGTTCATAGGATTTCATTGACAGAATATTAAACAGACTTTACAAAAATGCAAATGCAAAATATAGGGAACAAAGTAGGCTTACTTTATATGGTGAATATATCTAGTAATCAAGCACTAAATATGTATTTGCAGTAATGAAAAATAAACTTACCAACTATCACAAGCCACTTTCAAAGTCCTCTCCATTTCAAAAGTGGTTTCCTAATTGGCACGGGGGCAGCTATTTGAGAAACCCAACGTCACTGTCCAACATCATAGAACTAGTTGCACATTGCTGTGGATTTCAGCCAGTATATCTTAGGTAGACACACTGGAAAATAGTCCAAGCGCTGTACCAAATTGAACTTTGGCCAGTTCCATTTTTGTCGAGCAAAAGCATGGAAGAACTCAATGGGAACATAATATCATAAGCACATGAAACACTCAACTGAAACACTCAACTGAAAGGTTGAGCTCAGACTTACTAATAAAACAACTTCACGCTTACCTTATATCTCATTTTAGGGCATGAGTGAATATAAAATCCCATATAGTAATAGCTTAGGTCAGGAGCCTTTTCATGAAGTTGCCTAGTAAAAGCAATTTCCCTGTAAAAAAAAAAAATATCATTGTGAACAGATAAAAAGATAATACTGGAGATACATGTTCACAGATGCTAGCTCCGTACAATAAGGCAAAATAAAGTAAGACTGAATGACCTATTTTGGCTTACGTTAAAGGAATGATTACAGTTTTCCTTTCAAAAATGACAGTAATAAACAAAGAGACAGTTCTATATAAAAACCTCACAAAACCACAAACTTAAGAGACCCAATTTTGCATTCTGACCTGCCAAAAAGCTAATCTGAAATTCAAATTGCAACTAATTTAAGGCACTCTTTTAAACAGCTTTCCTTTTAATATTCATGTATCAATGTGCTATAGACGTCTGGCCCAGTCACTGTATTCAGCCAAGCTAGGACAGTACATGCAGACTTCAGATAATTTTAAATACAGCAAGTTTCAAAGAGAAACGTCCAATGAGTTCTAGCAATTTACATGCAAATACCTATATGCAGCAAATGCTCTTTTCTATATCCAATGACTGTGTTTTCTGTACTCATTCTAGCCCACTCTATTTATTTATTTGAAAGAAAAATAGCAGTATTTGCTCTCTTCCTTATTCAGTCCTGAGACAGTGAGAGTCTACATGTACGTCTGCAGCTTACCCCATTTCAGTATTACATCAGTCATTTGGGAACAGCTGCTTCAATCTAACTTAAGACATTCTCAGTGATATTTGGGAGACTGGGGGATATGCAACTGCCAAATTCTCCTTGTTTTGTAGTAATATCCCTACTTGACCCCACATTTGTTTAGGTTGTTTCAACCAAATAGCTGGCACCCTTACTGAGCAGCTGTAAGATCACAGAATGGCAGACAGGGAGGGGGGTAATTCTGGAGTACCCAACACAGTATCCATAAGCACCATTATGTGCAATGGGATTTCATTAGATACTCCTCTTGCTCTCTGCCCCTCCTGTGTTTTTTTTTTAAATCTTCAAACCTTTAAAGAATTAAAACTCTGGAAAAAACAACAGCTGGGAGGCTACAAAGTGAAATGCTGACCTGAAATTAACTAATCTCTATCTCTAACCCTCACTAACTCTCCTGACATACAGTCGGCCCTTCTTACCCAGTGTATAACAAGGATCCACTGTAGTCTTAACTGACCAACTGTCATACATACCAGTCTTTAAAAAAAAATCCTATTCAAAAACCAAGTCAATAGCCAGTCATCCCCAACATTATAGAGGTCCACACTCAAGACCCACTGAAAGATTCCCCCCATACAACACCAATAATGATCAAAAATGGCAGAAAAACAACATGAGAAGTGACCCCCTAAAGCCATTACTGGTTTCATTTTGAGAGGTTGAGGGATATGGGAGGGCTGTGCACTCATTTTCAACAAAACAGTTAGGCTCTCTAAAAGAGAAAAACTGATTTTGCTTTTTAAAAAAAGACAGTCATTTGGGTCCACAAAAATAGTCTTGGAATTGCTTACATTTTGCCCTCCCCTGTTCTAGAGATAAAGTTTTGTTGGAATCACAATGAGAATTCTTCCAATTTGATGTTCCTATATGAATGCTGTCAGATGTCATAGAAAGTGAATCTAAGCAACAAAGCACACATTTACAAAGTAAATGTATCTGTCTCTAGTAGTGACATGTGTTATGTGGGCACATTAAGTTATGTACTACTGTGCAGGTCAAAATCTTCACTTTAAAAGTCCATATATACAGTATAACAAGGATGCTTTGGACACTGTACATCCACCATGGAAATTATCAGGCTTTTGCTTTACTATTTCAGACTTATCACCACCACCACTCCACTCACATTAGGTATCTGAGTACACACGGACATTTTGTCCAAAAATCAGTCTGTTCCAGCCATTATGACTTACTGCCCCTGATGCCCCATGAATTTGCCTTGCACTCTTTTAAAAGAGACCAAGTGTTGCTCAAACAATGAAACAATGTATGAAGAAGGAGCAGGCCTTTACTGACTATATGTCCATTCCATCACTACCCCGCTCCCTACAGCATGTCCTGAAGAGAAAGCCCCAGCAACACTCTGGGTAAGATACAGTGGTACCCCGGGATACGAATGCGCCGCCTTACGAAATTTCCGGGTTACGAAAAAAATCAATAGGAAAAAACTGTTCCGGGTTACGAAGGTTTTTTCGGGTTACGAAAAATTTTTTGGTGCTTTTCGGCGCTATTTCGCACGAAATCGCGGCTTTTCCCCATTAGCGCCTATGGCTTTTTCGGCTTACGAAGCATTTCGGGTTACGAACGCGGCGGCGGAACGAATTATTTTCGTAACCCGGGGTACCACTGTACATCATTTCTGAATTTATTATATAGCCATAAACATTTTAGCTTTATGATGTTATGGTAGTATTTTGCATGCTAACATACTCACACACTCTTGTTTTGAGGGGAAAACCTCACAAGAGACTCCTTCATAAAACATAGTATTTGTCCTTTGGTTGCACTTGCACATCATGAAAATATGACAGACTGCATTATCACCTCATCTAATGTGTTAGTTCCTTAGACCAGAGTAAACTATTAAAGGGATTCACCCATGTTTAAAATATGTTTTAAAATGTACTCTTTTAAGTCTTAACAAACAGTAATAATGCCACTGAGTGCTACCACAGTTTTTTCAGTTCTCTCTGAAGAAAATTAGTAACAGCTTGTATGGTATCAAGTTCCTTCTCTGCTTCCTAAGAGCTCTATATTCCTAGCATTCTTTAAATAGTAACTCCACATCAGAACTTCTAATCCTGAAGGGAGTTCATATTTACTGCTTCTTATGCAGGTTTTAACAAGCTGACTTCTTAAATTCCTGACTCCTGAAAGTACAGAGAACCTACCTAAATATTGCAGTGTGTGTGTGTGTGTATTTAAAAAATTACAAGCACTTCAAGCACTCCAAAACATTTTTCCAGTCACCTTATTAACCATTACTAAGATACTAAAAACAAAACAATTTGCAATGCTCCAGATGAAAACAAGGTGTTCCATCTGTCAGTAAGTAAATGTGAAAGTGTATTCACATCAATACAATACTAATCAGTTCTCTTTATGTATCTTAAAACAAAAGCAGGCTGTATATAGCTGTAAAATAAATTGATAGAATGTAGGAGAAGGGCTAAGTCAGAGCAGTCAGGTTAGCTAGGTAATTCCAAGGCGGAGTACAGACCGCCAGAAAGAGGCGGCCGGCAACCGCCTCTCTTTTCTGCATAACCGCGCCGCAGCATCCAAATTGCACGGCGTGGCTACATGAAAGCAAAAGGACCACTAAAAAGCGGCTCCTTTTCGCACCGCCGCAAACTGCCTGCGGCGGTGCGAGGACGTTGCTGCTGCGTGCACCCGTCTGGAAGGCATGCGGCAGTGACATCACAGCTGTGTGCACCGTGTATACAGCACCGCACAGCTGTGACGTCCTGGTGACGTCCTAGGTTTGTGGGGCATCTAGAAACAGCGCCCCAAGGCAACCCTAGCACATTGCTAGGATGTGCTACAGGGCCCAAGAATGCTCATGTGTCTCAGGTAGACCTGTATCCCACAAACACTAAAAAACAATGACTTGTATTCACTGAATAAACTTACAAAATACACTCACATATACTACACTTTTTCTGGGTGGTTGGTTAGAAGTGTGAACTGGACAAATTGGTAAACATGCTTGATTTTCTAAACATGCAAGAAACCAAAGGAAACAAAAAGAGAAACAGGAAAGCATCTCTTAAGATAGAATTACTTAGAAGACAGAAACTACAACCAAGTAAAAGTGTTTGGCATGTCTTTTTTTTAAAAAAAAAACACAAATTATGTCTGGATGATTTTAATGTGCAATGTTTATGTGTTTTAACTTACCATACATGTGCTTAGTTATATATTTATTTTAATCTATGTTGTAGCTTGCCTAAAGCTTCAGGGAGATGGGTAAGAAATTAAATTATTATCATTATTTGTTTCTGGCATTCACACAGAGTGTATGTGTATGTCTCTTCAAGTCACTTTTTGACCTATGGTGAGCCCATTAATTTCATAGGTTTTTCTTAGGCAAGGAATACTCAGAGGTGGTTTTGCCAGTTCCCTCCTTTGAAATATAGTCTAGAGCACCTGGTATTAATTGGCTGTCTCCCATTCAAATACTAACCAGGGTTAGCTCTGCTTAGCTTCCAAGATCAGATGAGATCTGCCACCTTCAGGGTATTTAGCCCTTTTCTAAGAAACTTGCTGGGCTGAATTTTTTTCTTGTTAAGCTGTCTGTGCACATTTGTTGTGGATCTATATATTATAATGACCACTTTTAGAATTATTTGGTTTTTAAGGAATCTCTCCATTGTTGTGTATTTAGGGTAGCATTGCAATATAATCATTTATATTGATTTTGTTTCCATGATTTAATGATTATGGATTTTTGTTCTTTTGTAAAGCACCCCAAGACTGCTTCTTTGCATCCGGAAGCAATGTATAAAATGAATAAATAAAAAGAAAACATATACTGTACTACATTGCTGCTCTGGTCACAGATTTCATTGCTTAATTTCATAAGCAATGGTCTTTTCTTTCAAAACCAGTTACACAAAATGGCCTGAATCCTATTAGTATAGCTGAACAGGCTATATGAAAATCCCATTGTTTATTCAATGGGATTACTCTAGTTACTAATAAAATGATTTAGATTTGTTTGAAATGCTTACTTCAGATAAAACTCAAAATCTCAGTTCCCTAGACTTTGAATTTTAATTTTAGAATTCATGAAGTAAGCATTTTCTTGTCCTTAAAGAAAGCTAATAACCTTTAATGCAAGTGTGAGCAACTGTCATAGGTCTAGGGGCCAGTTTTCTGTCACTGGGATCTACTAGGGATACAAGAACTATCAAAACTGCTGCTCTCACATACAAAAAAAAAAAAACCCACCACAAATCAGAAGCAATTGAAAGTGGACTTCTGGTTTTGAAAATATGGTTATTTTAAAGTATTGAATAGTGCAAAGGGACTCTGTGGCCTATTTAAAAAGTGAACAACCTCTCCTAGAGGCCCCCAAGAGAGGCAACTGGCTCCTTCTTTGTACAGAAATGGTTCAGGGAGTCAAGAAGGGTCATGGACCAAAATAGTCCAGAGGAGCCAAATATGATCCTGAGGCCATACTTTGCTCATCTCTGGTTCAAGGTGAGAATTAAATTTTCATTTTGTACTTAAAATATTATTAGATAATAGAATAGTGCATATCTTAAAATGTTTTCTTACCTTAATGCAGAGTAGACTCCTAAAGAGAGAGAAGAATAATCAGGATCATAGTAGAGATACACAGAAGAGACACTCTTTGGAAGGATGTCAATTACACCCACAGCAATTATCTTTCCGTCAAGCCAATACTGCTGGTGGAAAGAACCATAGCCACAATCTGGACCATTAGGTAGATTTTCTGCCTACAGAGAAAAATTGAGACATTACCCTTTCAAATAAGTTTAACTGATTTTTGCACATTATTCAAACAACAGGAAAAGTAAAATTTAGAACAAAGAGAATAAAAATTTAAGATTGTGTAGGGCAAAGCTATCTAGAAAACTCTTCTAATCAATTGTTGTTGTTGTTGTTGGGTGCTTTCAAATTATGGTGAACCAAAGGTGAATCTGTCACAGGGTTTTCTGGGGCTGAGAATGTGTGATTCACCCAAGTTCACCCAGTGAGTTCCCCTAGCCAAGCACAGACTCAAACCCAGATCCCTAGAGTAATAGTCCAATGCTCAAACCACTACACCATGCTCCCTTTAATCAATCAACAATGTTCTTATATTTGGCTAACTATTCCACCTATTGTCCAACACAGGAGATTTTCTAAAAGGGAAAAAAGAGTATCCCAACAATTATCGTCCAGTTAGTCTGACATCAATACAAGGAAAGACTCTGGAGCAGATCATTAAACAGAGAGTCTGTGTACATCTAGAAGGCAATTCCATACTCACAAAAAGTCAACATGGGTTTCAGAGATATCTCTCTCTCTCTCTCTCTCTCTCTCTCTTTGGATAAATTTACCAGCTTAGTAGATGAAGGGAATGTTGTGGATATAGTATATTTTGATTTCAGTAAGGCCTTTGATAAGGTTCCCGATGACATTCTTGCAAATAAGTTGGTAAAATGTGGGCTAGACAAGACAACTGTTAAATGGATTTGTAATTGATTGACTGGCCGAACCCAAAGGGTGCACAACAATGGCTTCAATTCATCCTGGAAAGAAGTAACCAATGGGGTCCCACAGGGTTCTGTCCTGGGCCCAGTGCTATTCAACATCTTTATCAATGATATTGATAAATGACTTGAATGACAGAATTGGGAGCATACTTATCAAATTTACAGATGACACCAAATTAGGAGAAGTAGCTAGGATGGGGGACACCTGGCTTAAGGTGACTATGTGTGAAAGGGATCTAGGAGTCCAAATAGACCACAAATTGAACATGAGTCAACAGTGCAATGCGGCAGCTAACAAGGCCAATGCGATTTTAGGTTGCATCAATAAAAGTATAGTGTCTAGATCAAGGAAAGTAATAGTGCCACTCTATTCTGCTTTGGTCAGACCCCACCTGGAATACTGTGTCCAGTTCTGGGCACCACAATTAAAAAAGGACATTGAGAAACTGGAGCGTGTCCAAAGGAGGGCGACTAAGATGTTGAAGGGTCTTGAAACCATATCCTATGAGGAATGCTTTAGGGAGCTGGGGATGTTTAATTTGGAGAAGAGAAGGTTAAGAGGTGATATGATAGCCCTGTTTAAATACTTGAAGAGATGATACATTGAGGAGGGAACTAGCTTGTTTTCTGCTGCTCCAGAGACTAAGACCTAGAGCAGTGGATGCAAGCTACAGGAAAAGAAATTCCACCTCAACATTCAGAGGAACTTCCTGACAGTAAGGGCTGTTCGACAGTGGAACACACTCCCTCAGAGTGTGGTGGAGTCTCCTTCCTTGGAGGTCTTTAAACAGAGGCTGGATGGCCATCTGTCAGAGATGCCTTGATTGTGATTTGCTGCATGGCAGGGGCTGGACTGGATGGCCCTTGGACTGGATGGCTCTTCCAACTCTATGATTCTAAGATGCTCTTTCCAGAATCCCTTCAGCTGCAAAAACCCACCCATAAGCCAAGGCACTGTGGAAGCAGGGTGCTCAGGACCCAGCAGCTTTTTTACTAACTAGACTGTGATGGTTTTCTCTGCCTTTCCTCAACACCAGCCCTGAAAAATGTGTACTATGCTAGCATAACAAACTGTTGCATTGGTATAGTACACCATAAGAATTCTGGACATTAAACCTTGTCTTCCCAGCACTGTTTCAAACAAACTTATAAAAGGTTTTCCCTGCCTGATACAAGAACTGTACTACTTCCAAAGCATTTATTTTTTAAAATTTGTCAAATCGATTTATTTACTAACTATGCAATAAAAATGTTTATTTAATAACATAGAAAACAGTGTGACAGAAACATTCTGACCCAAATTTTTTTCAGTCACTGAACAACCACATCTTTCTCCTATTTAAACTGATGATGATGATGATGATGATGATGATGATGGCATTATTATTATTATTATTATTATTATTATTATTATTATTATTATTATGTTTATACCCCATCTATCCCCCAAAATTGATACTTTAAGGTGGGTTACAGTTTAAAACAATATAAGCAAAAACATAAAAAGTAACATTAAAATGGAATTAAACTATTCACATTATTAAAACAATTCAAAACACAGCACCTAAAAGGGATTAAACACAGTTCAGTAAAAATAAATACAGTCCTTTCTAAAGCCCTTTCTTTAAAAACATTCAGTCCTAAAAGCCTGTTGGAACAAAAACTCTGCCTGCTGACAGAAGGATAAGGAGGAGGAGGCCATTCTGGCTTCCCTGAGAAGGCTTTTCCCCTTCAGCCCCCTCCAGATGTGTTGGACTACAAAGCCCATCATCAACAGAATATAAATTTAAGATGTATTCAGTTTGTCAATAGTCTGCCCTATGCCCTCACAAGTACACATATGAAATTATTAGTAAAATATAAAAAAAATTAAAATCATAATTAAAAACACATGCAATGAGAAGGCATACCTTTTTTATAAAGAAGGAACTAGATTAAAATTGTACTAGATTAAAATCCAACTCATTAACAAATCAGTCTAAAAATCAAAATCCCATCTGAACTAAAACTGCCTTTGCCTACCAGTGGAAAGACAACAGAGGGTAAACAATGTTATACCAGAGATTGCAATTTAATTTTCTTTCTCTCCCTTCCCACTAAACCCCTCCATCCCATCTGAAAAAATGGCTTGAGGATCTCACAGTTAAGGACATGATTTTCGGGTTACACAGGGTCTGCAGTGGGAAAGAGGGCCCATGACTCCCCAGTTCTAGATTCGGCCATTCCATCAATACAAACCTACTTTGTTAAACAATACACTGGATCCTAGTCAGAGTTTGGAGGATGGTAGGCAAACTCGCATTGCAATGAGAATTGTTATTTAAATACCATGATCAATGTGCATAATGCTTTACAATCGAATGGTAAAAAGTACACAATATAAGAATTATGTGCTGTGTAGTTTAAAATCGATCTTTTTTTAAAAAAAATTCAGATATAAGTGTTCATGAGCCTCATCCAGACAAGGACCAGTTTAAACCCCCCAACTTTTTTTTAAAAAAATGTAAAAATTAAGGGTGCCTGCATGGAGTCTAAAAAGAGAAGTCCACCAGCGCAAAGGAATACTTTAAAATGCATGGTGAGGTTGAATATCTAGATGCAAAGCGATATGAGGGAAAATTTAAACCTATTTCTTTGGCTGTCATGAGTCTTGTTTGGTCTTCCTACCCGTCTCTGGGTAGTAATGGGAGAAACTCATGTTGTGTCAATTTCTCCTCTCACCAACCCAGAAAAAGAAATGATCTTAAACTGCACAGTATGGATTTAATATCAAAATTAGTCTGACTTTAAATCAAACAGAAATTCCAGGATAATGCTTCTCACTGAAATATTACATTTTACAGTATTCTGACCACTTGACAGTGACACAAAGAAGGACCTACAGGTTGAGTCTCACTTACCCAGAATTTCAAAATGCAAAATACTTGAAAATTCACCATAGGTGGCTGACACCTTTGCATTTTGAGGGTTCAGTGCACACATTGTTTCATGCACAAAATATTGAAAATTCTGTGTAAATTACCTTCTGGTTATGTATATAATATGTATATGAAACATAAATCAGGGACGTAGCTAGGATTTTAGGAAGGGGGGGGGTTTCCAGACTAAGTGCCACCATTATAATGGGGCTTGAGTGCAGCGGCGCAGCAGCACACACCATTCATTTTTCTAATGGAGGGGGGGGGCCCGGGCCCCAAAAACCCCCCCCCCCTTGGCTACGTCCCTGCATAAATGAATGTTGTGTTTAGACTTGGGCCTCATCTCCAAAATCTCTCATTTTGTATGCATATGCAAATACAGCTATTCTCAAATTATCTCTTGCGGGCCAAGGCAAACGGCCTCTACTCTATTCTCATTCTTCTCGATTTGTCTGCAGCCTTTGACACTGTTGATCACTGTCTCCTGGTCGATTTACTTTCTGACCTTGGGTTCGCCAACTCTGCTCTCGACTGGTTTAAATCTTACTTGTCAGATAGATCTTTTGCAGTGGTCACGGGTGGTCAGACTTCATCCTCTGTTCCGCTATCTGTTGGAGTTCCCCAGGGCTCTGTCTTGGGTCCCCTTCTGTTCTCTCTATACACACTGTCTCTAGGTAAACTCATCAGTTCTTTTGGTTTCTCCTATCATTTGTATGCCGATGACACTCAGCTGTATCTCTCCACCCCTGACCTTTCGACGGGGCTTGAACAGCAAGTTTCTTCTTGTCTGACTGCCATCTCTCAGTGGATGCGGCTTCGGCGCTTGAAGCTCAACATGTCTAAGACTGAGCTTCTCGTCTTTCCACCTAAACCCACCCTTCATTATTCCTTTTCTGTTTCTGTCGATGACACTTCTATTCAACCGGTTCATCAAGCCCGCAGTCTTGGCTTCATTTTTGACTCTTCTCTGTCATTTATTCCCCAGATCCAGGCCACCGCAAAGACCTGTAGATTCTTTCTCCACAACATTGCCAAGATCCGTCCATTTCTCTCAATCTCTACTGCCAAGACTCTAGTCCATGCCCTAGTGGTTTCGCGACTAGATTATTGTAACCTCCTTCTAACAGGGCTTCCTCTTTCACACCTCCATCCTTTAATATCTGTCCAGTATTCAGCTGCCCGTATTGTCACATCCGCTCGCCGCTTTGACCATGTTTCTCCTCTTTTATCCTCCCTTCATTGGCTCCCCTTCCCCTTTCGCATCCGGTACAAGCTTTTGTTACTGACTTTCAAAGCCCTCCATGGGTTGACCCCTCCTTACTTATCTGACCTTCTTTCTTCTTACATTCCTACTCGCACCCTCCGCTCTGGTAGTCAGGGTCTCCTGTCACAATGTAGGACTACCACTGCCCCCTCCCGAATTCGTCCCTTCTCGCTTGCTGCCCCTTACTCCTGGAACCTTCTTCCCCCACATGCACACCTCATCACTTCTCTGCCCAGTTTCAAAACTGAATTAAAGACTATATTGTTTAGAGAAGCATTCCCAGAGGTGAGACCCTCTCTGACCCAGGAAGCCTCCTTCTAACCATCCATCAAGAAGCCAAGCCCTTCCTCCAATCCATCTGCCTTGGTCCAGGCCTCGGAGGTGGAAAAGATCTGCTGGACCTGATCCTATTCCCCACCACCACTCCCTTCTCCTTTTGTGTCGTGTCTTTTAGATTGTAAGCCTGAGGGCAGGGAACCGTCTGACTAAAAAAAAATTGTTGTACAGCGCTGTGTAAACTTACAGCGCTTTATAAATAAAGGTTAATAATAATAATAATAATAATAATAAATGAATGTTGTGTTTAGACTTGGGCCTCATCTCCAAAATCTCTCATTTTGTATGCATATGCAAATACAGCTATTCCAAAATCCAAAACACTTCTGGCCCCAAACATTTGGTATCTGCTGGGTTTGGTTCCAGCCCCCACCCCCATGGATGCCAAAATTCATGGATGCTCAAGTCCCATTATATATAACAGTGTAGTAAAATGGTGTCCATTACATAAAGTCACAAAATCAAGGTTTGCTTTTTGGATTTGTTTCTTTTTAATATTTTCACGATTTCAAGTATATGGTTGAAATCATGAATATGGAGGTCCAACTGTACAAAGCCTCAGACTTTTTCACCTTGTGCTCTAGCTAAAACCCTTTTAGCAGCATCAGCACAGGGAGGTGAAGGAGGGCTGGAGAAACAAAGATTTTGGGTGCCAGATTGCAGCACTATGTCTACAATAAAGACTACAATAAAGCTTGAGCTGGGGAAGAATGGGATGTTCTAGTCAGCTAATCCTACTCTAGCTGTCTGAGCCTACAATAGGCAGGAGAACAGCAGCTGCCTCCAGACAACAGAGACAAAAGAGGAAAGCAGATAAACCTGCGTCACCAGCTACCTCTCAGAATGTTAAAAAAGCACAGATCTATACATTACGCCACAAAATGTGAATCATAACATGGAGAGTGGTGAATGAAAAAATACCCCTTGGTACACATTGGAAGGTGCTTTCACATGGTATCTAGAGGGTCAAAAATTGTTCATGCATGGATTGCTTGATCTGTTTAATTTCATACATGCATCTTGTCAGTTTTAGATTTAAAAAATAGGTTGCTGAAACATGTTGGAATTGCTACTTTTCTGTAATGTAAGAACCCATTCCTTCCTCTTCTTTCCGTGTTATTTCTGCCTCTGATACCAAGTCCTCTATTAAAGAAGGAATGTCCAGGAAGACATCTACTCTGTTAATCAAGGTATACCTGTACTTCAGTTAGTGTAATTGGTCAGAGGAAAAAAAGTAAGTTTGAGAATGAGAAAAGTATACCAGACAATTTAAGATTTCTACATTAAAATACCACTCCCCCTCTGCCCTTATGCACACATTCATGTTTATTTTGACCTCAAATTGCTTTTTCTTAGTTTATTTATGCCATATTAATTTATTTGGATTTCATGATACAAAATTATTATTCAGGAAGAGCTGCTTCTCAGTCAGTAAATCTGACAATGTTACAGATTGCCAGTGCTTTTACATTAAAACCAGAGTATGTGAATGCAGTCAAATTTTATGACTAACTCTCCAGGAGATCATGAGCAGCAGAACTTTTTTCTGGTTATTACAACACAGGCCTCAGAATTAGTGAGAGGGCAATCAGTCTGATTTGAACTGTTCAAGATATAGTTTTCTGATTAAGAACTTAATAAGCAAAAAGTACACTGCTTACAGTTGTTATAAGGAATAACGTAATCATAATTTTCACAGAGCTTGAATTAAATTGCAGTCTAGGGCTCCATCCTTTTTTGCAAAAATATCCCTTCCAAGTATGCATTTGGTATCTGCTGGGTTTGGTTCCAGCCCCCACCCCATGGATGCCAAAATTCATGGATGCTCAAGTCCCATTATATATAACAGTGTAGTAAAATGGTATCCATTACATAAAGTGACAAAATCAAGGTTTGCTTTTTGGATTTCCCTTCCAAAAAAAATCCCTTCCAAGTATGCATATCCAGGTCTCATAAATCCCATCTCTCACATCATTGGTTGTGACTGTTTTGTGCAAATCTTGATTGAAGACTAGTGTGTCTTGTAATCTGCTCCTTCCTCTGTTTTTCCTAATGCTTTCAACATGATAGGAAACCACCTTCAGCTCATGCTACCAACTTCTTTCTTTTGGTATCAAAGGTGCTACAAGATCTCTCTACATACTGATTCTACAGACTAACACGGCTGTATCTTTGAATTCTACCACCTTCACCTTAGGAAATGTAGATATGTCAAAGTTAGAGAAATGGTATATACAACAACATTATACAGAAAATGTTACTTACAATGTACAAAGCAGCCACTGTTGGATTCTTTTTTTAAAAAAACACAACTGACAGTGATGAGAAAACAGATGCAAATACAGCCAGAATCAAATATGAGCCTCAGAGGAAGAGGGTGGATGTTTACAAGGTGAGAGAGTGACATGCCCTCTCTACGGTATATGTGCATGCACACACAGGTATGTGTATGAAATATTTAGAGGGGAGGGTTTTCCTTTAAAGGGAAAGTGGAATTCTATTCCTATACAGTATTTTTCCTACACTTTGGCGGGGGGGGGGGGGGTCAGCTATACGACAAGAAACCTGATATAATGCAAACGGTACAGGGCTCAAAAGTGTAATACAAGATGTGAACTGTTAAGGAATCTGATGGAATGCAAAATGTGCAGATCTTTGCAGAACACTATATTCACACCCAGGAGTATTCTTTTTAAGGCAATTTTTTTAAAAGATTCAATTGATGTGTATTAGACAACAAGGAAGGGAGAGAGATTGCCATTTGTAACAGCACAAAGAGGAGAGGAGGAGGGGATGACCCCTCCCCCCAAAAGCCCAAATCTGTGGTTTAGAGCACCATGCTTTAAATCAGGGGTTCTCATACGTTTTACACTTGGAACAGCCTTGAAATAAAAATGCCTGAAGCCCACCAGGTAAAGATGTAATATTGGGCAGAATTAGCCATAAAATGGCACCAGCCAAAGGTGGAGTTTGGCATTATCATCTGGCAATAACAAATATAATTTTATAATGATATCTTTTTCCTCTTTTGGTAACGACTAAATTATTTCTCACAATGATTTCCTTGTAAAATCAGTGCCATAATTCAGTCTGCCGCAAAATAATGTTATACTGATATTTAATCCTTCTTTGGAAATTGCTAAATTCTTTGCCACTGTAGTTTCCATACCTCAGTGTTACTGAAATTAAGTGTAAATATTTAATCGGGAATTTGTTTTTAGGGGGAAAACTACAAATATTTGTTCTGGAGTGTACAATATGCTAGAATGTCCGTCTGACCTAACATAATGAAATCTTACGTGAAAGAATCTCTACGAAGAAACCAGACAGAAAATGTAACTCCAGCAACACCTATCGGTAGTGGAAGGAGACACTACCTGTCAACGGCTAGAGTTCACTTGCCAAAATTGAATTCCTGTAACTAAGCTTTATCTTACTCTGTCTCACATGTGATATAGACAATCGTCAGAGTGATCTCTCCTACTTTATCAAGTTTCAGATCAATCCATTGAAATTAAGTCATAGAAGGCATTCCACAAATGCACACATCACATCACAATCTTTGAAATTATTTATGGTGTACATGATAAAGAAGTTGCATACTTTGCAAGTAACAGATGGAGTTTATTTTAAGATGGAGACTTTCAAAAGTCTTTATGGCCCTGGATATACAACCCTTTTTATTTTGTTGCATTTAATCAAAAACATGTGCAAGTAGTGCCACACAAAATTCAATTCAAGATTCAAAATGTCAATAAAAGACATCGCAGGAAAAAAAAACAAGACATAAACCTTACTAGGAGTGTACATAAGCATCCATGTAGCCATACAAAATAAGGAAAATAATTGAAATCTACTCCCTAACTTGACGAGGTGATAAAAGCTCTTTACCTATTAAGTCTAATGATCCCGATTAGCCTTCATAGCCTTCAGGTTGCCGGAATGTAAAAGTGGTGGGGGTAGTTTCAGCACAGAAAAGTAACAAACTCTCAACACATGGCTTTATTCAAACCTCAGCATATCAAATTACTGTGCAATTACTATAACCTGACAATTTCATTACACTCATGTGGTTGTTAACTCTTTAAGACCTACAACAAACAAAGTCCTCTTACCTATTTGAAATGAAGTAATCTGAAGCCTTGACCCTTAAACTAGCTCTTACTCTGTAGCAAAACACTGTGCTCAAAAACTTAATGCTGATTTCAGATTTTAAATAAGAAAGGAGGGGAGGGAGGGAAGGTGAAGGTCCCAAAGCATAAAATATCTCTTAAATCTTTAAACTGTAAGGCTAATGTTCTTCTTAACATATTTCCTAAACACCTTAAATTGTAAGGCAAATGTTCTGCCTTGATAACTGAACATTTGTTTTTGGCAATGCAAGACAGCGTTCAGCAGATCAGTAGTCTTTTTCATCCAAACTTTCCAAATATATATATTTTTAAATCACACTTATATCCATTTAAGTGAAGTCTTCCTTGTCACCAAACTGCAAAAAGAGTGCAATGGCAAGGCTAACAAAATAACTGTACCATCTGAATGCACTTAAGGGACTGACTTCGAGCTAATAAGACTCCAGTATCCAGTGTAGGGGGGAGGGCTAGACAAGACACTCAAGGATATAATAATAATAATAAGTGTGTGTGTGTGTGTATATATATATAATTTTAAAAAACTGATTTTCTGTTGGTATGCATGAACTGAGGCTCACCAGGGCCCCATGTACATTTCTACTACTCTGTGTTACAAACTGCCCTCTGCCAGGTATCACAAATAGCAGTCTGTATTATAGAGTCTGCATCAGAAAGTACCAGTAAAGATTAACCAGTCATTCATGGATGAAAGGAAAAGAAAAATGGAAATACTTATGTATCAGGAAACTGCCTCATCAATCCAATTTTGATGGGGTTTCAAATACTCATGTTATGCCTAATTAAGGAGATCAGACAAACTAAATTTGATCAAGGAGCTAAATACTGCTTCAAGAAGAAAAGCAAGCATGGAGTTGAGAAAGGAATGCATTTCAGAAGCCTCAGATGCCAGGCACCAGGATAGTTTAACAGATACAATTTGCAATGCCAAGTGGATACCTTTTTAAAAAAAAAGGGGGGGGGAACGATCCTTACCGCATTTCAACCTTTAAACCATTAAGCTTTTAAAAGTCTCTTGATGAACCATTAATCGTTTTAAAGTGGTAACATATGTCATGAAAGGGCAACAATAAGTTCATTTACTGAACATACATTTATCAGACTTCTGGCTGTTCTGTTCCTAGGGATCAGCTATTCGAAGTTCACTGTATCTGTAAATGCAAATACTACTTACTTGCTTAACTTTGATGCTGAACTGACACATCTCTTACATCCATCCAGCTAGCAGAATATTACACTGGTCAAATGTCATTATGTCATTTGTCATTATGGAAGATACTATCCACAATAGTTCATACCCTGGTAGCTTTCTAATACATCTAACTACAATGGAGTCTATGTTGGACTTAAAGATGACTCCGAAGATGCACACAACACAAAATTCAATCACTAGACTGCTAACTGAAATTTCATATAGAAACCACAGAACACTATCAATACACTTCCAATCTGAATTTAAAACTTTGCTGAGAACATTAAAAGCCATAAATCAGGGATGTAGCCAAGGGGGGGGGGTCCTTGGGGTCCGGATCCCCCCCTTCCATTAGGAAAATGAATGGTGTGTGCTGCTGTGCCGCCGTGCCCAAGCCCCATTATAATGGTGGCACTTAGTCTGGACTCCCCTCTTCCTAAAATCCTGGCTACATCCCTGCATAAATGGCTAGCCTTCAATACTGAAGGTACACTTATCTCTGTATATGCTTGCTTAAGGTGTGCTGGAGGGGCCGTCTTTTGTGTTCCACAAGTGGAAATAATTCATTGTGGAAGATGCAGGACAGGGCCTTCCACTATGGCACCCTACTTATGGCATGTTCTCCATAAGGTCCAATTGACATCTACACTGACTTGATCCTAGCACCAATTTAAAATGGGCTTTTTATTAAAAGCTTTAGGGCCTTCATGACTTCAGCCAAATCTATGTGCATGTACAGTATAGCTTACTTGTTTAATGGTTTAATGTGCCACTTGAGATGCTGTGATATAGGGTGTAATATAAATATTTCAATTTTGAAATTGAACATTTGAAATAAAACAATATATACAATCAATTTGGTTGGGCTCAGGCTCAACAAAAGTAGAATTTTCACACCTCTCAAGACATGCGAGAAAATATGTGCTTCATCTGGAGCATTTGTATATTTGCAAGGCTTACAATGAGCATCTAAGTACTCAGAAAACAAAGTATGTATTTTAAACTTTGAATGGCTAACTAAGAACATAATTAAGAATGTGATGTGCAAAAGCACACTCTAATTACTGGGGGGGGACTGGATAAATTAAGTAAATTGTGCAAAGAAAAACACAGCTTAGGAAAAATGTTTTTACAATTGCACAAATTTCATTTCAGGAAGGAAATACAGTCTCAGCAATGTGATACAAAACAAGTCTGAGAGAATACGAAGGTAGGATGGGGAGGAAAGTCAATAAACAGGGAGGCTTCCATAATCTTATTCATGCCCAACTATTCGTTTGGGAATAACTTGCACAATGGGAAGGTCACAGACACTAATCAAGTTATAAATTATTTTCACAAATCAATAATACATTTAAGATAATCTGCATACAGACCCAATGCAAATTTGTTTTAAAAGGTAGCCCACTGTCCCTTTATCTAAAGGAAGATATTCAAGGTTTTGGGAGGTGGGGGAAGCTAGCCAGATGTTAAGAGAAGAGAGAAGCACATAGTATAGTGCTTGCCAATAAAACTGCATGCAAAACTTGAAGAGACCATCAAAGAACAGAAATAATCACAACAAAATAAAATGCTAAGAATCATGCTTATCAGACCTGTAAATATTCAGTTTTCTAGATTATATATATAATTATAAATATAAACATACAAGATACAAACCATAATTTGTATTAAGGCAATGCAGATATTTAGAACAAAGATGATTTCATACCTCAAGTGGAGAATCACAGAGGAACCGTGTAAACTGTATTAGGTATATTTATTAGATTCCATGTCACCAAGGATACATGTTCAGCGTGGAACAAAACATAAACAAAACAAAGAGAAACAAGTAAGTACACAAGATTTTTATCTTAAATTTATTATTATGTGTTACTGTTTACAGGAATGCAAATTATGCCTCATTTAACCATAAACTAAATCTGCAAATCATAAAGTTTCCTCATTATGAGCCACAGTAAACTTTGGAAATAATAAATACAGTTGTCATGTTAAATTGCCTTACAATATGAATAAAGTAGTACTTGTACGTTCACAGCTTTTGGAGATTTATTTTTTGGTATTATGCTGTACATTGAACAGTTTTTCAATGAACTTCACAAATTCTGGTGCTAAGAATGTTAAATAATTTTGGCAAGGCAGCAGTCAGAGGATAAGGCTATTACCTGGGCTGCATCTGGACTGCAGAAATAATCCAGTTTGACACCAGTGCCTCAGTGCTATAAAAATCTTGGATTTGTATTTTTGTGAAACATATAGCCTTCTCTTTCAAAGAGTTCTGGTTACACAAGAAAACTACAATTCCCAGAATTCCATAGCATTGACCCATGGCAATTACAACTGGATTATCTCTGTGGTGTGGCTGCAGCCCTAATCTTCCATTTATCTCTCCCAAGACAAAATGAGGGAAGAGGGAAAAATCATGTACAATTAGTACCACCAGCCCCACTGCCAGTGTTTCTCCGAATGAAAAGACCAAATATGGCTGGACAGCAAAATCTGCAGTATTGCACATCCTACATGGATTCTTCTCTTTAAATGCTCACTGAAATTCCCAGAATCTCCTGGTCATTATGGCAATTGATCATATTGGCTGTACGTTTCTCAAGGCTGTAGTCCAAACAGTAACTTTTTCACGGTTGAGGTAAGATCCTGAACAGTTTTTGTTAGCTAATGTTACAGTTTATTTTTAAATGTATTTGTCTTTTCTAAACTCCTGAAAAATCACATCAATGTATTTGTGAAGAAGTCCACAATCAGATATAGCCAGCTGCCAAGAAAATCTAAAAAGAACCCAAATTTCAATTTCCAGTCAGTATATTGATTCAGAGAGCCAGCATAGTGTAGTGGTTTGAGTCAGACTATGATTCTAGAGACCAGGGTTCAAGTCCTTGCTTGTCAATGGAAATCCAATACGTGATCCTGGGCAAGTCACACTCTCTCAGCCTCAGAGAAAGGAAAGACAAACCCACTCTGAACATGGTTGTCAAGAAAACCCTGAGAGGGGATCACCACAAGTCAGAAATGACATCTAGGCACACAACAACAAAAACTATAACACTGATTCAAGGATCAAGCAGAAAAGAGTTTTAAAGGAATAGGTCTAAGAAAAATACTTTATGGATAGATCTAAGTAAGAAACAACTTGAAGGCGTACACACACACAAGACATTGATAGTTTGCAACAGAACTAAGAAAACTACTGCATGGAGGTATCTAAGATATTTATTTCAAATGTGTGGTTTGTGACATAATTACATATATTCTGTTTGTATACAATGGCCATGATCCTGTCTGTATGTGGCTCTGTATGCACAGTTATGCAGCCTTCCTCTGTCAAGCTCTGGGAAGGACTCTTGCTTACTAGGAGAAGAGAGGTGATACTGACCATGGAGATGCAGCTCGTCTCAGCTTGGTCAGAGGGAAATGAGGGCGTGCTCTCAATTGGAGTGCCTTTGCCTTTGCCCAGGAGTCCAGTGCAGCTGACTCTTCATATTCTGTACTGCCTACCCACTCCCTTCCACTGCTAAGAAATTGCAGGTTTGCTTTTCGGAATTATATATATGATTTGAATATATATTTTCAAGCAGTGGATAAAGAATCTGTGGATGCAGAGGGCTGACTGTACTTTAAAAAAAAGTGGGACAGTATTCAATGCACAAGGTGCCACAAATCATTTTGGATAAATGTTCAAGAAAGCAGTATTCAAGGAAGCTATATGAGGCATGCTGTAGACAGTGGTAGGATCTCAAACTGGGTGACTCTCTACCCATACAATTCTGTGTCCATCCCTCATCCATATGTTCCCATTTCCCATCAATCAATCTTCCACAGTAAATGTTCCCCAGACTACACTGGTAGTACAGAGAAAACAATAGGCTGGGATTCTCCCACCTTTTACCTTATAATTGGTACTTCTAGCCTAAAACTATGGTGCATTCTGATCAGTCTATAATCTGTACATGCACGAAAACATGTCAGGATAGATATCTGTTCACAAGGCTAGGGTATACTGCAAGACATTCTATCCCCATGTTTAACGAAATCATCTTATCCCCCCCCCATGTCTCCACACTACACTACTCTGTTCAGATATCATATTGCCCAAAATCTTAGGTCCATAGGTGAACCTACTGAACTTAAATTATAGGTAAATTATAATGTTATAAAGATGTTAGGAATCTTTATTTGCTGTTCACTTCCAGCTCTTAGGGTAAGCAAAAACCAATAAAGAACAGTCAACCCTTGGTATCCAGAGGGGATCCCGTTCAGGACCACCACCACCACCCCCCGCAGATACCAAAATCTGTGAATGCTCAAGTTCCCTTGTCCCCAGTACGGCATGTGCATGAGGGGACAAAGGGCTGACTCCCAGCGGGAAAACGGGAGGAAAGTGGGGAGTATGAGGAGAGGGAGTCCTGACCTCTGTACTCCCCTCCAGGCAATGGTGCACCTTGGAAGCCACTTGCCTGCTCCTCTATGGTTTCCACAGCCACCATTGCCCGGAGAGGAGCAGAGAGGTTGGGGCTCCCCGTCCCTGTGCTCACCACTGCCCTCCATTCACCCTGCTGGGAGTTGTACATTGATCCCCCTCCACAGCCCACCCACCCATCCCTTTGTCCCTAATGGCAGCACAGCCTCACGCATATGCCACCATTGGGGACAAAGCAGGCTTCCCACCCACAGATACTCAAATCTGTGGCTAGCAAGTCTGTGGACACCGAGGGCTGACTGTAATTCAGGCATCAGCAACATTAAATAATAATAATCCTCTCCCAAGGATTAAAGCAGGATTACATCATTAAAATAATACAGTACAAAACAGAAAAACGATCTATACAATACTAATACTGAATTACACATTCCTATTAGTTCCTTAAAATCCAATCATCAAATGGTTATACAATCATGATCAGGGGTGGAGCATTAACCATAATCTCTTATACAGAATCCAGGGGATAAACCCGCCGGAAGAGATCCGTTGCCGAAACACAGGTTCAATATGCTTCATGCTCACATTAAATTAATTTTTAATCATATTATTTCAATACCATGAAAACATATGCCACACACACACACACACACACAAACCTGTCAGTCCTTAAGGAGTCATAAGATGTTGTGCTACTTAAGTTTTTCCGTAACATCATATCATATATCAAAATAAGATAATATAAATAAAATAAATATAAGTGAGGTAAAATCTTTGAAAAAACATAGTACTTTTTTATTTTCTAATATCTAATTGGGGCTCTTACACTATGCCTGTAAGTGAAAGAAAGCTCTAATTAACCTACAAATAGTTAGTAAATATTTAGACAAGCCTTTTGACAATTAAAAAGGAGACTTCTATAAGCCTAAGTCTAAGCCATCACTGAAGACAAGGGATCATCTATAGTTAGCACTTTCAGAGTTCGCAACTCTGAAAGACTGAATAATCTGAGTTTTATGACAAAGGCAAGAGAAAATTGTTGGTTTCATTATTCTAATTATAACCCTGACTCTGAGAGTATCATAGAAGGATATTAATACAAATTTCAAAGTATCAAATATCTGAGATATG
Organism: Sceloporus undulatus; assembly: GCF_019175285.1. Classification (NCBI taxonomy): domain Eukaryota; kingdom Metazoa; phylum Chordata; class Lepidosauria; order Squamata; family Phrynosomatidae; genus Sceloporus; species Sceloporus undulatus. Next base: position 194,709,283 of record NC_056524.1, on the reverse strand, counting down.
GATCAGTTACTAAGCATCTGTACTGTTGTGCTTTTTACTCATAGACCTTTGTGATTTGTTATAGTTAATTTTTTAAATAAATGGCACTAGAAGAAAAGTAACATATATTTGATACTGAAAGTACTATTCTAGATTATTAATTTTAGCTTTCAATTGTTAGTAAATGCCAAAATACTTTTTAAACATGTTCTCACTTTCCAGACATTTTTGTGTAATGTTTTACTTCCATGTATTGATTTGTGCACTGGACTACAACTCTGGAGACCAGAGTTCGAATCCCCACTCAACCATGGAAACCCTCTGGGTGAGGTTGTGCAAGTCACACTCTCTCAGTCACAGAGGAAGGCAAAGGTAAAGCCCCGCTGCACAGATCTTGCCAAGAAAACTGTGTTAGGTTCACCTTAAGTAAGTTGGAAATGGCTTGATGGCACACAAGAACAACTTTCATTTATTTCAAGTTAACATAGAATTTATTAAAGTTATGAAGTGTGTTCATTGCTCTATAGTCCTCTTGAGTAGTAGAAAAGTAATACTTTTCACTGGACCAATTTTGATTGATTTCAAGCTTAAAATATTGTGCCCTCAAAGAAACAGTCCAAAGGATCCAATAAAGAAGCTTGAAAATAGACTCTTGTATCATTCAAATGCTTCTATACCTATGTGCACTGCTTTGTTACGTGTATGCTTTTCTTTTTCTAATGGGTGTATGTGTAGTGTTATGGCTGCTACTTTATTACAATCAAATCAATACAGTTGGCCCTCCACATTTGCTAGGGTTAGGGGCACAGGACCCCCATGAAAGTGGAAAATCTGTAAATAAAAAAACACTAATTTTTTTTTACAGGAGAGAACGCATCTCTAGGAATCTCTAGGTCTTCCAATGCAAATCTGTGTGAACATCCGCTGGAAGCTGACCATAGAATTGTGCTGGAGGACTTAAAAATGCCTAGAGAAATGTACTCTCTAGGAACATCTGGGTCCTCCAGCACGACTTCTAGTGAACGTTGGACACAGAGTCATGCTGGAGGACCTAGAGATTCCTTGAGAAAACATATTAATCAAACCTGTGAATAATCAACTCCACAAAAGTCAAACGTGAAGGGCCGACTGTACTGAGGAGAAGGATGATCACTGAAATACTGCTGCTCCAATCTATCTCCCGTGCAAAACTGACAAGGCATAAGCTAAAAAGCAAAAGATAATTTAAAATTGTGCAGCCCTCAGGATGTGTCAGAACTGCACTTCCCAGCAGCCTGAACCAACATAGCCAACGATGAAGAATTCTGGAAACTGCAGTCCAACAACATCTAGAGGACTACATAATTCCCTGTCTTGCGCTAACCCAAGATAAATATTTTAGCTCATGTTTCAGTTAGTCCAGCATCACAATCAAACATGGTTGCTAACAGCACCACTCAGTTTTTAATTTTGCTGATGTTTTGACAATTCAGTTACTTGCACAAGGAAAATGTATTATTGGATTGCAACACTTGTACAAAGATGAAAACACTACCAGAATAACGCTACTTTAAGCTAGCAGCGCAGCATGATGCCATACACCCTATATTTTAAGTAAGGGCTATGTTGTTTTCCTGGTCTCCTAGTTTTTAATTACTAAGTCTGGACAGGAAGAAGCTGCAGTAAACCTCAGACCCAATGAGATCCCCTTCTTCCAAAGTATTCTCAAAGTATCAGTCATAACCATTTACTTTTGATTAAGCACAGTTTAGTGTTATCTGAGCTGCAATTAATCTTAACTGTGGTTTGTTGAAATTAGTCTATTAAGATTAACCAAGATTTTCCAAGTTCAGATGAAATTATTATAGATGCAGTTAATCAAGGTTCTCGTCTCCCCTCACCACCTGGAAAACAAGAGGCTACAGAAATAAAGATTTAGGATCACCCCAGCTCTTTATTGTCAAAATATTGTGATACCCATATGCCAACTCAATGTTTTAAGCACAAACAGTGACAAATAGTATCAAGTACACTGTTTTCTATATTTTAGACCCATCCTGAATGACTAAACTCAGAAAACACAAGCTGACATCCCTGCCCTACTTCTTCCTTGTTTCTGGACATTTTTTCTTTTTTAAATACACTTGTGCAATTTGAATTAAACAATCAAAGTCTACCTTACCTCCCACAACCAAATTCAGTTTCTGCTGGAGTTTTTCACATTAATTACAGAGGGAATAACATTCACCATGTCTCAGATTTCTACCATAGTCTGGGAGCTCAGAAAACCTAATAATGTTCTCATTAAGACTGTTCTAAACACTCATAATCCTTTTAAGCATAAAAAAGGGATCCTCGTCAAAACTGAAACATTGCCTGGAAGCTTCTGACTGCTTTTCTTTTTGTATGCTGCAAGTTTGTTTCTTGTTATTTTCAATTATTCCCCCCACCTGCTTAATAACTTGTCATGTAGGCAATCAGATGTGGCAAAGCAATAGCAAATGACCCTAAACAGTTTGATTGGCATTAAATTGTTTGAAGGGTAGAGGGAGAGTGCTGCTGGGATGTTGAGGAAGGTGCACTGACAACCAGCAGGTCGCTGACCTTTATCAGAGAGAATGATACTTTTGCCCTCTTTTTACTCCACCAAGAAACAGAAAAAAGGATGCAGTCAGTAGTACTGCAAAGTAAGGGATTTCGTGCATGCTTTTAGTACATAAAATACTTGCTAAGCCTACAAAGAACCGAAGGGGCTAAACAGATCGGCCAAATGGGCCAACTTAAGGGTGAAATGGGGGAGGGAGGCTGCCTGACACATGCCCCAACTCCACCCTCATGCCACCATCACGCCGCCCAAATGACCGCATGGCAAGCGGCGTAATGGCGCTCCTTTGGTGTGTCGTTCAGATGACACATGCCGAAAGGAGCGCTGGAAAGTGCCGCCATGGGTGCAAAGGTGCCCTTTTTCCAGCTCCAAAAGGAGCATCATTTTGCAGCTTCTTTTGGGGCTGGAAAAACGCCGGATTAGGGCCATAGCATGTGGTTGCTGCAGCCCCGATTCGGCGCTCAAAGCAACAGCTGGACACTGCTCTATCAGGACCATCTGTTTTGCCCCAAAGTTGTCAGATGAATGCAGAGCTCACGTGCAGCTCACTTTTTCCTCTGCAGTACGCAGGATGTCTAGGACTTTGGAAAATTACATCCTATGCCTTCCATAATCATCACCATGGGAAGAGAAAAAGCACCTTGGCTCCATCCATTGGTCAGGCTAGGGAGAGATGCAGGGAATGCGCTTCTTAACCCCTGTCAGAAGAGATCCTTACAATGTATTATTTATGTACAGGCTGTCTTTCAGTCCTTTAAGATTTCTTCCCTCCCCCCTCTCCCATTTCCTTTTGTGTTGTGTCTTCTGGATTGTTAAGTACTTTCTATCACTCTAGAAGCTTTTTTCTCCTTTTTCTGGCTAACAAAAGGGCCAAAAATGGTGGTCATTATTATTGCTGTCTTTTGAGGAATCAAGTGATATAGCTGTGGTTCTTCTGATGCCCTGTTCTCATTAGTGGCTCTTCTGATGCCACATTGGGTTGTGTCACTGTGCAGCTTGTCAATAACATTAGTTGTAACTACAGTCGACACTCAGTATCCATGGATTCTGCATCCACGGATTCAACAATCCATGGCTTGAAAATACATATTTTTAAAACTTGAAAAAGCAAACCTTGATTTTGCCATTTATTTAAGAGGCACCACTTTATTATATCTTTGTATATAATGGGACTTGAGCATCCACCAATGTTTGTATCCACAGGAGGTCCTGGAACCCAATCCCAGTGGATGCCAAGAGCCCTTGGGTACAAGGATCTTCCTACAAACACTCAGAAAAGTTCTCCCTCTTGGTAGGGGGCATGGAGGAAGTGAAGAAAGCAAAATAAATTGGAAGAGGGATTAAAATGTGAGTTAACAGTGGATAAAAACTGCCTCACTTCAACCCATCGTGCAGAATACTTACATGCACAGGATTCCTCACTCATTTCAACAGGAAGCACAACATAACTCACCTATTCCATAAGGATGGAAGCTCAATGAAGCTTTATGTCCACTTCAGAGCTTTCACCCTCACAACATACACCTGGACTCTGTTAATAGCATACAAATAAATAAGCAAAAAAAATTACATTTTAGTCTAGAAGGAGATTATGAGGCATATGTGTGTGTGAAGTAAAATAACTGTGCTCACACAGGCCAGTATATTCTCAATATGTACCCATGTTTTCTTTTCCTTTACCTTCTAGTCACTTCAGCCTTCATATTTAAACACTTAGTGTCATATGGGGGTGGGGAGAGAGATGAAGAAAGGAAAAGACTATTCACAACCAGTTGAGCCATATTACTGCAGCATTTTAGAGTGAATATTTTTGTAGGTCTTTAAATAAATTTCCTTCCAAAATAAATATTTGACTAAGCCTAAGGTAAGGAGCATGTCCAGTTTTGCAGTGGAAAGTGAGCAACACACTATTTTTTTCCTATAAACTTGTCATTATAAAATATGCCAAAAGTAGTGGAGTAGAATGCTTGCTTCAGTAAGGCTGAATAGCAATAAAATGGTTAACTGTGGCTATTTGAGAGAACTACTGTCAGACTTATGATCATGTATGGAAATGTTTTCTAACTGGTGTAATTGCCACTTGGTTTGTTTTGGTTACCCTGCAGATGTAAACTGTTTCTTCAGAAGACACAGAATACCATAAAGGGACTTACCCAAAAGTTCATTTTAACAAAAAGGGCATTATGGAAACTGCATATGGCAGCCTCAAAATAGTAACACTTATCAAAGGCAGTAATAGAAGGCAGAAGGACATTTTCAGGTAAATTGTAATCCAATATAAACTCACAGCACACTTTGCTAGCACAAACAGTGGCATAATTCTAGTTCTGAATAATCAACAATAAGGATTTAAGAAAAAAACAGCACTACAATATAGCAATGTAAGTAGTGTGATTTATTCCATATGAACACACATAATATACTTGATGTTCCATTCTTCTTGAAGAAGGAGAATAACAGATCAATTTTGGTTGCAGAAAATGCATGTTTTAAAATTACAAGTTAATTTTAATACAGCAAAAGGCCAATGCTTACCCAAAACAAAAGGTCTAACTGGTGTTAATTATTTGAGTTGGTCATAAATAATGCAAGTACTGTTGAATATACACACACACACACACACACACACACACACACACTCTACCCAGACAGATGGAGATATACGTTAATCTGAGTTCCTACATACATTTACTTTTAGCCTTCTAAATATTAACTCTAGGGCACATGTCATGGCAAGTTTCCATTAAAAAAACAAGGGGAGAGGGCACAGACAGAAATGACATGATATTCCTGTAACAAAAGCACAAAAAAAAATTGAGAACATACTTTTATCATTTGTCTGGATTACAACTAGTGAATATGATTAGGAGACACAAGTTACAAACTGATAGTTATGATTTCCATTCACTACCATTTGAACTAGTGATAAAAAAGTATTTTCTCTGTAAACAATAATAGATGTGGGTCTATATATATTGATGCAAATGAGCCATTAAGAGGTGTAGACATTTGCTTGGAGCAATATACCTTTTCTGCTACACACTTGGCTTAAAAGAAATAAATTTCTGAGTAGCAGCGTCATAACACTGTTTTAAATCTCTTCCAAACTTGTACCATATATTTAAAGAACTGCAAAAGCACCTAACATCATATAGTGAACACTGGTGTGCTTGCTTATGGAAGGTAGTAATCTACCAGAGGAAATTCCATTCCATTAAGGTACTACTTTAAGCAAAGACTAACAGCCTATTTAACTGTCAGGAACCCCATATCATTGTCAGAACAGCCTCGCATAGGGGACTGCAACTTAAACAGCATGTTCTTACCCACTCAGCTTTCAAGTGGTAGCTTCAAAAATTATTGAAGATGAAGGGCTGAAAAGATCACGTCTTGATAAACATTAAAAGTATTTAAAACAGATATGTTTTCCTATTTTCGTAGGAAAACAGGAAAGTTATTTTGAATGCATGATTTAAGGATTGTTCCAAGACAGAAAGATTAAAATGTAAATAAGATCAGAGTTGGCACACTTACTTGGTAAGTGATCATACAAGTTTCTAAAACCATTACCAAGAAAGGTATATGGAATCTATGAAAATCACCACCCAGTATTTTTCAGTCATATTATTACATATTATGCTCACCCTATTTTCAAGTGTTTATACTCAGGTTGTATTTCTCACTTCTATCAGATATCTACATTTACAAACTCAGTTTTGTTCCAGGACATCTTTGATTCAGCACCCTAGTAATTAGTATTTATTCCTCTTCTCCCAAATATTCCCATAATTAAAACACTTCTGCCCATATTTAAAATCAATTTCTTTTCAGACTGCTTCATTTGGTGCCATGCTTCTGTCAAACTTATCCAGACCTAATAAACAACAAAACTAGATCATGCCCCCTCACTGTATCCCACTTTAGATACCAAAATCAGTTGTATAAATCCAAACTCAATTGTATTAATATCATGCAGAAAGCAATGAAGTTAGCCATGAGTTAAGTTTCACCAGCTTCAATGGGACCAGAATGTTATTAACTTAGTTTGGATACAACAATGAGAGTGCAGGAATCTCACCATAGTGCTTTCAATCAAGGTGCTATTCTTCAGGGTTACCAATCTACCTTGTATCATTTAATTTATTTTCTCAGCAAAATCCTCTGTATATTTATTGAGAAGCAAGTCTTGCAGAGTCCATGGGGCTTTCTCCTAACTAAGCCTGCACAGAGCAGCTGCTTCAACATTTGTATTCTTAATGGCTATGTGCATGCAAACACAAAGCTGCTGTTTACCTGGGTTAATTTATCTCAAAATTTGCATTAAGGTGAGAATGTCTTGGATGCAGATTTCCAAGAAAAAAAATAGAGTATCAAGTATAAAATATTCCACAACTGTGTCCTATTTTCAAATAGCTTTCCATGTTAGGGCAGAAGTACTGTGACTGGGTTCTCAATAGTGCTGTTCTGTATATGAAACCAAATGCTGAAAGGGGAGGGAATCAAACTGAAAGATGAAGATACAGCTCCTTTGTTAACAACAAGAGTTAGTGGTTTCTATTTAGTATGACAAATGTGAAAGTTAAATTTAGAATAAAAATGGCAAATTCAGATGAACAGAAAATGCGTTTAGTCCCTGAATAATTTTTTCATCTAAAACCTGGATAAAACTGGGCTGTACCTTGCATTAAAGAACAACTAGTTATTGCACTGAGACATCACATTGTAAATTTAAAAGCAAATTTACATTTGGATTCAGTGACAAAACATATATCTTTGTTCAAAAGCTGAACTGTTCTGAGAATATCATGCAATCTTGATCCTTAATTTTATTGGAGGATTTTTTTCACTGTTAATTATATTATTAATTAATATTATTAGAAGCAATAAATTAAGGTTGGATCCTACATATATCTTCTAGGAATAGTTCCTGCTGAACACAGGGAGGCTTAATTCCAAGTATACATGTTTATGATTACACTGCAATTGACAACAGACAGCCTATCAGTGTACTAAAAGATCAGTGGACTAAAGTGAACATTAACACATTTATACACCCTTTTATAACCAAAAATTTCATTTAAAAATTATAAAATAACTTACGGTATCTACATCTTATATCTTCTCCATTTGCGATTTTAAAAAACTATCCCAGATGTTAATTTACATGAATTACATAATTCCTGAAATATTTGAGCGTCAAATATAAACAAGTTTGCATTATTTAATGGAAACAATACACTTCTATGAAACCATAGTTTTATAAGAAATTAGGTGTCTTTAAAGATCCCAGAGAAAAGAGAATTCAGAGGATTACAAATTCCTTTTCCAGTGAGGTATAAAAAGTTACAAAACCTAGATTTAAAAATAATCTGTTCTTATTGAGAGCAGAGTCGAGGAAGGATCAGCATATGAACCATTACTGAAATGCAGCCAACCCCCCCCCCCCAACTCAGAAGTTTATTTATCACCCTGGAACAGCTCTTTCTGACGTAGTATCAGTTCTATGTGGCATTCATTTATTTCTTGATTGTTTTGTTACAGAGCATAATCAATTCCTTTTTTAAAAATAAGGCTATTTAGAAGGCATTGCAAATTTAAACTTAGGCTGAAGTGCAATTTAAAGATTTTAAATTGTGTCTTAGCAGATAATATCCATCTCATCCATGCAATAAAGACTGCTTCATTTATTTTTTCTTTCTAAAACTCTTTCTAATTATGATCAAATGTTATTTTTTTAATGCACTGTTACCCTCCCTCATTTCAGTTGGCAAGGTTTACAGAAAAGGCTACAAAGAAAGTACAATTACAATAAAAACAAATACAAGAAAATCTTTCTAACAAAAAAACACAAATATATATATGGCTGAGCAAATAAAAACTACTTTCTACCAGGGTGGTACATAACAATCTTCCAGATGTTGTGGGAATGCAGCTTCTCCCATCAGCCCTCACTATCGTTTTCAATGGCATATGATCAAGGAAGCTGCAGACATAGCATATCTGGAAGAACACAGCTGCCAATGTATCTTTGCATATCTAACAGACACCATATATGACAGGGATGGACAACCTTCGCAAGTCCAGGGGCCACATACTCTACCCACAGGACCTAGGAGTTCCATAGTATAAAAAAAAAAACACTCCTCAATCTTTTTGCTTCCATGAGTTTCACTAGGTTCTGGTGTAATTAGGCTTAGGAGGGACCTTTTTAAAAAGGTCTTCAAATGACTCTTGTTAATAAGCTGAAATCCTAAGGCACTGTGTTCTTATGGTTTGTTTCCCAAAGTTTAACCAAAATTTCCCCAAGTTCGGATCACCAGTAAACTCCGATTTAAAAAATAAAGTAGAAGCTTACCAGTGGGTCCTTGGTATCCGCTGGGGTTTGGTTCCAGGGCCTCCCATGGATACCAAAATCCATGGATGTTTAAGTCCCATCAAATACAATGGCATAGTAAAAGTGTGTTCCTTATATAAAATGGCAAAATCAAGGTTTGCTTTTTGGAATTTTATATCTCTTTAAAAACATTTTGAAGCCATGGATACTTGAATCCATGGATAAAAGTCTATGGATACAGAAGGCTGACTGTATCTCTTCACAGGAGGAAAGATAAAAGAGAAGAACACAAGACTACAAGTTAGGCTTATGCTTCATGTAGGGCTAAACCATGGTTTAGGTTTACAATTACTGGTATGAATTATATTAATATATGCCCGGTATAATGTACTCATCAATTTGTCCAGTATAACATACTTGAATTTTTCAGGACATAGTCTGCAAGTGACAACATTTCTAATATCACTGGCAAACAAAAATATTGACCAAATACTAACATGAGCCAACACAGAAAAACAAAGGGAGAGGGGACTCAGATAAGTCAGGAAGAGACTATAGTAAAATGTATTTTAAGATGTGTCCCCAAGTAATTTTATACCTCCAAAAAAAACAGAAGCTGTAATATCTGGCCACTGCCTGAGGAACCTTGAAGCTTCTGTGAAACACTGTGGTTTTTCTGTTCATTCATTCAAACCATGGATAGCTGAATTTGTGGATGCAGAATCTGTGGATATGGAAGGATAACTGTAGCTATTATGGATTTGAATCAATTGTACCTACCATATTTTCCAGCATATAAGACGACTGGGCGTATAAGACGACCCCCAACTTTTCCAGTTAAAATATAGAGTTTGGGATATACTCGCTGTATAAGACTACCCCTCTTCCAACGCACACCAAATAAAAATTAAAAAAACATCAGATTTGATTTCAATATGGTAATTTTAATTCAAATGCTTATGGCATGCAAGTACTTAGCAGGAAAACTTGTTGTATACAAAGCCTGCTTGGATTGGTCAGCTCTCCCTATCTCCAAGACTATCAGAGTGATAATGCAAACACAGCTCTTTCTTCCATATCCCGCAGCCATTTTTGAGCTCCCCCCACCATATGCGGCGACCACAGATTCTCCAGTCCAGCTCGAAGTTTCAGCACCTGCCATATCAGATGACCCCCGGTGTATAAGACGACCCACGACTTTTGAGAAGATTTTCCTGGGTTAAAAAATAGTCTTATACACCAGAAAATACAGTATTTCAGAGCAACCCACTGGTGACAGTGGTATTTACTCCCCAATCAGTGGTGACTTAAGTATTTATTTATTCCGTTCATATTTTGCTTTTCTACCAACACAGGGTCCATACTGATAAATGAGAATTGAAGAGTGTTCTTATCAATTTCCAGACATAACATAAAGAGATTGTGACAACACTACTAACGTAAGACCTATACAAAACTGAAAGTTCTTTCAACACCATACATGCCTACTTACCTATATATCTACACAAATACGCACTCATGTCTATTTCAGTATTCCATGTCTTATGATTTAATTTCATTCTCCAATGTCAGTATTTTAGATCATCATTATTATGACCACTCTTCATAAATAACATTTTCATTATAACAAATCTGCCTCATGACCTTGTTCTAGGAGTGGGCAGGTGTAGTCCTGGGAAACAAGGCTGTTTTTTAAGTCCTCATCCCCTCCACACTCCGTAAACCACCCTTTTTTTTGCCACCAAAGGAGTTAATTCCACCTATCATCTCCAGGGATGCCAATCCATCTTTTAAATAGGTTGCAGAGTACCACAGAAATGTCGAACATTAAAGATGCCATTTTACTTCAAAGCTAGAAATAGCAGTCTGGTTACTTTGGTTTTATTTTTTGGCATTCTTGACACATCATGAAACTCTTGGAAAGGTCCCCAAGGTCCCCAGACATGTTACCATTGCCCACCTCTGCTCTATTCAGTAAGCAATTACTTCAACTAAACAGAGTTGATATGCTGTGCTGATTGACAGCTACTTAAATCTACTGTTATTTAAACCACTAGCAATAATATGGAAAAAAAATCATTTAGTGGACTGTACCTGGTTCTCGTTACATTCAAAAGGAGTATCTTTGTGTATGGCCATCTGATACTTGGCAAATAATGTGGCAGACTGAGTGAAAGATGATTTGAACTGTGGGTCCTCAAGAGAAACTGGTACTAACCTCACCTTCAGAGCAAGGAAAAACAAAGACATTTTGCTTGAATTTGTCCAAATGCTCCTGAAGGTAAGGCTAGGCTATTATCTCCTCAAATCCATTTCAAAGCCTCTGCCAGGAAGATGCGCCAGGAAGCCCAGCAATCACAGATATGTGTATGCTAGGCTGGCTCTGCTCTACAAGATCACCACTACAGTGGTACCCCGGGATACGAATGCGCCGGGTTACGAATTTTTCGGGATACGAAAAAATCCCATAGGGATTTATTGCTTCGGCTTACGAAGGTTTCTTCGGGTTACGAAAAAACCGCGGCGCTATTTTCCGCCACCGGAGGGCAGCAGAGAGCTATTTTTCCATTAGCGCCTATGGGAATTCGGCTTACGAAGGTATTTCGGGTTACGAAATTAACCGCGGAACGAATTAATTTCGTAACCCGGGGTACCACTGTATAAAGTCTGTATACCAGATGAAACTGTAATGTTTAGTGCTACACCTCAATGCGGCCATTTGATATTCCATGCCAATCACCTCTTTATGAAAAATATGTAGGGGTCATCAAAATGCCTACTAAGGCAAGAAAGGATTGATTGTCTCATGTTCTAAAAGGATATACTTAAGATTTGCAAAATTATGTTCAGAAGAACTCCATGATTTTTTAACGAAATCGGTAATGGAAAATAGGTTTCCTTGGAAGAAAGGTTATCCCTTATTGCTGTTATTTCACTAGCTGGATGAGTGCAACAGTGTTGACCAAAGTTCTAGTCATTGCTCTGTGTGAACATACTGTGCAGCTAAGGTTTATCCTTGCTGCTGCTGCTGCTGCTGCTGCTGCTGCTGCTTTGTCTTGTAGATTCTATTATAATCCCCTTCTTCCTTCCAAGTGTCATCTTCTGGCCTTAGAGGGAGCGAATGGACAGGCCCAACACCATCGGGCCTGAAGAGGAAGAGCCCTCTCCTCCCTCCTTCCAACTGTCATCTTCTTCCTGGAAGGGAGTGAAAGGACAGGCCCAACGCCATCGGGCCCAGCCTCGATTAAGAAAAAGAGCCCTCCTTCCAGTCCATCTGCCTTGGTCCAGGTCTCAGAGGGAGAGAAGAATGCTGGACCTGATCCCCTCCCCCCCACTATTCCCTTCTCCTTTTGTGTCGCGTCTTTTTAGATTGTAAGCCTGAGGGCAGGGAACTGTCTAGTATCATCTGTTGTAAACTGCCCGGATTCCCAGTGATTGGGCGGAATATAAATAAATCCTATTATTATTATTATCCATTACTAACCCAGTGGAGAATATCTAGTTGCCACGCCCCCCTCTGCATCCTGATGCCAGTGTTTCTTGCTGGTCTGTACAGCCCTTCTGTGTACGGTAAACTTCAGTCAAAAGCCAATGCTTTTTTAATGCCAGAGGGGTTTATCCATAAAGTATGACACATTTTGGAAACTATTTTTAATCCAGGGTCTTCCACAATATGTCATTCTAGCAGAATGCACTGTCATACAATTCTGTCTTATGCCAATTATATATTTTAAGTGCTTGTAATTCTGAATAATGTATTTATCTAATTAATTTTAAAAGTTAACTCTTTCCATTCCTCAAGGCCCTAAAATGATAGTTTCTGGTCACTTTTATCTAAAAGCCACACACTTATATATAGGCATTTCTAGTGTTGAATCTAAGATATCAAAGGCCAACAGAACAAAACAATTAGAAATGGCCAAATTAGAAGAAAATCTGGAAAGCCTGTGTTAAAGATGTACCAGAGGGTGCAGGAGAGGACAGTGATCCATTGTAATATATGCAAGAAGAATGGCATCAACAGCACACTGTGAATAGGAGCCTTACAAAGGAAACACTGGGTACCAACCATGGAGTACCTATAACAACTTGACCTAGTCTTAGAGGCCACATGTCTTGCTTGATTGCATTTCTTCAAAAAGTTGTACAGAAACTCCAAAAGGCAAATGTGTAATTGAGATAACCTTATGAACAATGGGGGGGGGGGGGGATTGTAGATAGGGGGAAAGAGAGGGTGGAGATAGAGATGGACAGATAAAGATGTTGATTTTTCTTAAAAGATGAAAACTCATGTCTCCACTCCACCAATGTAACTTTGCTTGTCCTCTTCAAATGTGTAACATACTTTATGGATAGGATCTCCAGCACAAACTCAAACAAGGGGAACTTTTCCAATAGTAAGCATTCCTCATTTACATAAATATTTATAAAACAGACAGTTCCCAGGAGAACTGCCCATTCTTGAAGCATAAACACAGTTTCAAAAATCTAGCTGTCTTATGTTTGGGAAATCTACAATGTACTTCACTTTCTCACTTTCTCTGCTGTACGGAATGCAAACAGCATTGCTAACATGTATTTTTTGTTATATATTTTATGCACTCATGAGATCTGCAAAGCCAACTTGTATTCTCCTGATGTTCACTTTGTTTGCGTTTATATCATTTATGAAGTTTCATTGGGAGTTAAGTATTTTAAATAAAAGTCTTTTAATTGACTCAGAATAGACCAAAGCAACATGCTGTCTGACCTGACTGGTGGTTGGTTTATCAGGTGGATCCTTGTGAATAACCATCTGGTAACGTTTATAGACCTGGTAAGACTCCTGAAATGTGGCTTTGAACTGGGAACTTGGTGGAGATGACTGCACCAGCCTCACCTTCCAAAGAATTAAACATATTAATTACTGCAATAGTAGTCGGAAGCGTTTGAACTAATTCTGTAATATGACAGATCAACTTTTAAAATTAACATTCTGTTTTTGTAGCTAAAAATAATGTAGCCAATATTACTTTCTGCTTCATTACACTGATAGTTCCAATGTAACTATTTTAAATTTAGTTTTCAGTCATTGATATGTAAAACAATGTACTTCACCTTAATTTTTTAAAAAATCTGTAAAAGAAATCAGTTTTAAGTGAAATCATACACAGAGACCATATGCATTATAGCAGCAACAAAAATGTTGAAAAGGCGAGTTCACATTGAGGAAAGTTTGGGTAACATTACATTAAAAATGTCCAGGAAACTATATTTTCATTTCTGTCTTAATTCTTGACTGTTCCCCTGTGGATGGGTAACTATGGATATCCTGTTGTTCTGCGATGCACCTTCCATAATCCATTACCATTGGTTTTGCTGGCTAGGGATAATGAGAGCTACACATTACAAGCTGAGTATCCCTTAATGAAAATGCTTGCGAGCAGAAGTAGTTTGGATTTTGGAATATTTGTATATACATAATGAGATATCTTGGAGATGGGATCCAGGTCTAAACACAAAATTCATTTATGTTTCATATACATATCACCTGAGGGTTATTTTACACAATATTATTAATATTTTTTGTGCATGAAATAAAGTTTGTGTACACTGAACTATTAGAAAGCGAAGACGTCACTACCTCAGACCCCCATGAAAAAAGTTTTGGATTTTGGAGTATTTCAGATTTTCAAATAAGGGATATTCAACTTGTAAATGCCCATGAAGCGACACAATTACCTAACCCTGATTTTCATGCTGTTTTAAGATTATATGTAAAAGTGTTTTGAGATCTTTTTAAATAAAACTGCATAGTTTATATTTCTCAGCCTCTTTAAATCTTCTCTTGCATTCTATTAATACACCAGTTTCAAGTCTGGGCATGTTACAAAACACTTTAGCAGTGTAATCCCAATCACACTGAATTCCAACATTGAATACCACTAAAATCCAATTGAGTTTAATCAGACTGAGCATATTTAGGTTTTCAGCCTTAGCTACTATGGCATAAATCCAAAAAAAGCTTCCTGGTGCATGAAGAAGCAACTAAGATGATGATGATCTGCCTTGTCAGTAAAGTTAGGACATTATCCACAATTAATTAAATATACAGGACGTTTAAGATATTATCAAGATGTAGCAGGAATCCAGTAACCAGTTTTAATTTAGTAAAGAAAAGAATGATCCTAAACCTGTTTAAGATCAACTAATGTTTGGTATATATTTATAAATAAAAATGTAGTACTGGGGTTCATTAAATTGCCATGAATAATTTGTGAAACAACCTTTTCTGTGTTTAAGCAGAGTGAGGTGACTGCTTTGATCAGCAGGTTTAGATCTCATGAAAGGGCATCCAAAGGCTAGTTATTTTCTATATTATTACTGATATTTTACTGCTAAGGACAAGGAGAAGTGCTTTAAAGACTTTCTGCCACCACTTGGATGGCTTTGGTTTCTGTGCACCTTGACCTGGATGAATATGAGGTGCTATATGCTACTCTGCCTCAGGCAACAAAATGTCTTGGACCAGCCCTGTAAATATCCATAATACTAAATTTTCATTAAAGCTTGAGACTTCATTATATTTGTTCTGTAAGTATCTTATGCCATCTTAGATAGAACCATAGCACCATCTTGTGTTTCTGAAAAGAACATATTCACCAACCTTTGAAACAAAGATACACAAACACTCCATGAAAATACATTATAAAACACAAGATTTCTGCAAATGCCAGCAACAGGCCTCAATACTTTTCTAACACAACCAGTCGCTATCATTTTTGTGTTTAAAACTGCGTATCTGATCAGCCAACTGCCTTAAAATTAACAAGAATACAGAAATAATACACTGCTATAATATCTCAGTACCTCTAGCTGGTGCAGAGCTTCAGAAGGTAATTTAGCAAAAATGAAATCTTCAATTGATTTTGGCTGGTTTGTTTTAGTTTTAGAGCTTTGACCATGCAAATTCTGAGTCTCTTCTTGAATTGCAGGGTTTCGTGTTTTGTTCTGAATACTCTTTTGCAATTTTTGTTCCCTCCGTATGTCCTTGGCTTTACGGCAGGGTGGTTTACTCAAGTCTGCTCCATTGCCTAAAATAGTAACGTGTACACATTCAATAAGGAAAGCATGTACTGTATTTTGCAAACAGTCATAATCATTCATTCTATACTTTAAAGAAGATCACAAGGGATCCGAAAGTTGTTAAAATTATTATGCCCTAGATCCCAAAGTAAGTCAAGAAAAGGAAATTCAAGAAAGAAAAGTTATTTGCCCCTAATCATTTGTGACTCGTCTTTACTCCATCCTTGCTGAGTCAGAGGGCTCTCTTTAACAAATGTAAAAAGAAAGCAAAAAAAAAAAAGGAACAATGTTCCTTCTGTGAATTTCCTCTAAGGCCTGAAACAGATGGGCCCAAAACATTTGCACCGGGACCGGGGCAACCACACGTGCCAGGCCCCAATCTGGCCCACTGTCAAAGCCCTGAACTGGGCTGCTGGAAGGTGCAGATTCTATCCACTCCTTGGCCTGGTTCTTTTTTGTTGGTGCAGTCTCGGAGCAGCTTCATGTTGTGTTCTGGGCATGCATTGTCTAAATGCCATACCCCCAACGTGGCCTGAAGCCATGTATTTTGCTCATGTGTTTCAGGCCTCTGTCTTACCTTAGAAGCCAAGCTTTTATATTTTTATATAGAATTGTGCACACAAAATTCATATTAAGTCTAATGGATTAAACAATATTATCTTCCTGAAAGGAAAAAAAAATCTTCAGGGACTGGTAGGAGCCAGATTGCAATAGCTAAGTCACAGCACAACTGAAAAGGAAAGTAATTTCACTTACATGTTAGCAAGAAATCTGACTATGAAATGTTAAAAAAAAAACACGAAGAAACCCAGCTCCCTAGAAGTTTGATACCTGTACCTAGGCATGTAAAATGAACACAGAATCTGAAAGACAAAACTACTGTATGCCTAAAATTCACTTCACCACCGAAGAATGATTTGAGGGTCACGGGTGTCTAAAGACAGAAAACTTTCTTTTCCTTGGAATGGAGCTTCTGAGTTCGGTCAGCCTGAGAAATAAACCAAATGCCACTATGAAAGAAGTACTTCCCTTTCTGGGTAAGGTGATCGAGAGGGTGGTTGCAAACCAGCTCCAAGCAGTCTTGGATGACACCAATTATCTGGATCCATTTCAAACTGGCTTCAGGACAGGATACAGAGTTGAGACTGCCCTGGTCGCATTGGTCGATGATCTCTGTCTGTACATCGACAGGGGAAGTGTGGCCCTGCTGGTGCTTGTGGACCTCTCAGCGGCCTTTGATACCATAGACCATGGTATCCTTCTGGAACACCTGAGGGAACTAGGAATTGGAGCCACTGCTTTCCAGTGGTTCCAGTCCTATCTCTCGGGCACGTTCCAAATGGTGTCACTTGGCAACAGTTGTTCGGCCAAGAGGGAGCTCAAATCGGGCGTCCCTCAAGGTGCAATACTTTCGCCAATGCTATTCAACATTTACATGAAGCCGCTGGGCGAGATCATCCGGAGACATGGAGCGGGGTGTTATCAGTACTCTGATGACACCCAAATTTATTTCTCTACGTCCCAGACTGTTTCAGTGACCAAGAAGGGCATCTCTCCTCTGAATGACTGCCTGAGGTCCGTAATGGATTGGATGAGGGAAAATAGACTTAAATTGAATCCAAACAAAATGGAGGTACTCGTGATAGGTAACCCTAACCCAGGTATGGAGATATGTTAGCCAGTCCTTGATGGGGTCACACTTCCCCTGAAGGACTGCGTCCGCAGCTTGGGGGTGCTCCTGAATTCGTCGCTTCATCTGTCCTCTCAGATTGACGCGACAGCCAGGAGCTCCTGTTATCAGCTTCGGCTGATACGCCAGTTGTGCCCCTACCTGGAGCAGCGGGACATAGAAACGGTTGTACATGCCCTGGTAACCTCTCGTCTTGATTTCTGTAATGCACTCTACATGGGGCAACCCTTGTGCCACATCCGGAAGCTTCAATTGATACAAAACATGGCAGTCAGACAGGTCACTGGAAAATCTAGGTTTGACCAAATTACACCTATTCTAAAGTCATTAAACTGGGTGCCTATTAGCTTCCGGGCACAGTAAAAGGTGCTGTTTATTACCTACAAAGCCCTACATGGCCTGGGTCCAGTCTACTTGCAGGAACACATCCTCCCATATAATCCTTCCCATACACTCCATTTCTCCAGGAAAAATTTTTAACATCCAAAATGACCAGCTTAGTAGTGACCTCCCGGAGGTTTTTTTCTGCTACGGCTCCTAAAGCTTGGAATGACCTGCCAGAAGAAATTCACCAATTATCCTCATTGGAGGCTTTTAAAAAAGCAACAAAAACCTTTCTCTTCCAGCAGGCCTTCCCTGAGTGATAACCACCCAGAACCAATTCTACCCGTCCTTCTTATTATATCTCCTCATCATTCGCAGTTTGTAGAATAACCTTGTAGTTTGTATTGTTATATATTTTAATCATGTTTTATGTTAATTTTATAGTTTGGGAGGGAGAGTTGGGTCAGGGTTTTGTGGGTTTTATTGTTCTTATATTGTGTTTCGTATAAACTCTGTTGTTATCCGCCTCAATCCCCACTACTAAGCTGGTCATTTTGGATGTTAAAATCCCCAAACGGAAGAGGAGGGATATAAATAAATAAATTTCTATCTCTTTCTCATTTTTTAGGAAATAACCAATGATGCTCCCTTTTTACAGATACTTTTTTTTAAATGTGCACACTACAGAATACATTAACTTCTGTAGTACTTTCCCCAAATACAGAAGGTGGGATCCCAATTTTGCCCCCTGCAAAAAAAGGGTCCATTTCTATCCACAAAAGACATTTGATCTAGAGGATGTACCAGCTGAAGAGAAAGTATTAAAATGCTACGCACCCCAAAACTGAGCATAGGTAAATTTTCAAATCCAATTTTGCTGTTTGAGCAACAGGAAAGCAACAAGTTCTTTGTAAAAACTCTGTTTAAACAGTAACGAACCAATTTGGGTAGCAATTGTTTTGTTACAGTCGCTGTAAAGAACAGTCGCTGTAATTATATTTCTTTAAACAATTTCAAGCCTTGTAGGCACAACTCTTTAACTGTGACTACCAGTTCCCTTCATGCAGCTTAAAACAAAATAACTGCACCAAAAGAACAGGGCGGCGTGGGAAGGCTGTCTGTAATGTGCTTTTCTATGATTACTTAGAAACTAGCTAGGATTCCAGTGTTGCTTTGTTTATAAAGGAAGTCCCTTATTGAGGGCTAGAAAGTGTGTTCCTTATAGGGTTGGCAGGTATCCTTTATTATAATGGAAGCCTGTAATTGAGAGTTGAAAAGTTTTTACATAACAACAGAACACACCCCCACACACACACACACATATCCTGTATTGGGGGGGGGGGGTCTAAGACAGAAACGTTAGACAATCATGTAATTTATGAATGTGGGCAATATATTATTTTACAGAGAAAAACATGGCTAGGTTAACTGAATAAATACTTTTTATTTGGTATTTACGTGAACACAAACTTATTATGCTAATATGAAGTTCAACATTTCCTTATTATTATTTGAAACCTTGCAACACTAAAACCAGCTTATTTCTCTACGTTCCTCGTAGTAACTCTGTGCTAAGACAATGCAAATATTTGTGAAACTGGTATAAATTCATATTCAGCTTCTTACTCCATTCATCTAAAATTCAACAGATCAAACTCAAAAAGATTTATCTGACAATTACTGGGTTAATGCTTTTAGTGTACTGGATTGCTATAGCTTCCAAATCCATAAAGTTGTACATACAAACCTAAAAGAGACAATCAGAATGCAAGGAACAAAACTACATGAAACACTTGGTTCACTGCTTTTCTTTCTATCATAATGGAGTTACCTGGCTTGGGAGTTGCCTGACCAACTTTTTTCGTTGACTGTAATGGCTGCTGGAGTGTGGGTGAATTTTCTCATTACATGATTCCATATGTTCAATGTCTACTTTCTTTAAGCTTATTACGCCTTTTATTCTTCTTCACTCTCCACTTTCTCTGTTAACTCAATCTGAGGGGCTCTAGCTCAGACTGGCTGGTATCTGGTTCATCTTTTAACAGAAAACTGCAGCCGTCAGCTCTTTTGTCTGAGAATCCATGGGTTCCACTGGATATAAAAAGAAAATAAAACCAATTGTCAAAGAAAAGGAAACAGGCTATGTAATTTTTATATTAAAACCATCAAAATAATTTTACAACCATAGCCACATGGCTTAACATAGAATGAACTATAACAATTTTTATACCAGCTGAACCTTGGAAAAGTAGCTGGCTAAAAATAAGTGATTTTTCTACTTTAATGTGATAATCATATGGCCTATTACAGACTGCCAAAATAAAGCTGCTTCGGGTCTCTTTGGAGGTATGCGTGCTGTTTTAATGATGTGTGCACCCTAAGGAATCCGGAACGCTGCACCAAACCTGCACTCCAGTGCTTTGAATGGAGTGTGGCTTTGGCGCGACCTCGCTGGACTCTAGGACCCATGCATCATTTAAATAGCATACCTCCAAAGGACCTGAAGCAGCTTTATTTTGGCAGTCTGTAACCAGGCCATAAACACAAGTAATAAGATTCTTAACTACTATTTCAAAAGCACAATCGGGGTATATAGGGCTAACACAATGTACAGCTTATAGAGGTACGCAGGACATCCTGAAGGACTTTATAATTACCCCACAATATACAAATCAAAATCCTATCAAAACTATTTTAAAGGTACTCTAAGAACATATGTAACAAATATTTCTGTTGCAAAAAATCCGTTGTAGCAGAGTCTGGTGCTATAACAGATTACAATTTCCAGAATCCATAGCACTGAGCCAAGCAGTTAATTAAAGTTGTGTCAAACCAGATTATTTCTGCAATGGCGGATGCATCCAGAGATGACCCACTGATATCTATATGGATTTTTTAAACAAAATGCAGACTACAAACTAAATTTTACATGGCCACTTTTTACCCTTCACCATCTAATTAGCAAGCTCTCCTTTTGTTAAGAACTTCAACATCTTCTTTAAAAACTTTCTTATGAGATTGGCCGGCTGAAAATGTAAAGCCTGGCCTCTAGAAAAAATCAAAAGCAACAAACAGTAATGCAATCAAGTTATCTCCAGTTAATAAGTATATTAAGAGTGGTTTGATTTGTACTACCTGTGATCATCAAGTCCGACTGTACAAATAAACATTAGGTTTTACTATTTAGTTGTGTTGTTGTTTTGCGTCAGGTTGTTTTAACTTATTCGCCAACTTGGCAAGATTTGTTCAAAAGCAGTTTGCAACAGCTTTCCTGAGGCTGAGAAAGTGGGTTAGTCCCAAAGCAACGTATGGCTGAACAAGGATTCAAACTCCAGTCTCCCAGAGACCTCGCAACACTTAAGGACTACATTATTCTGGCTTTACTGTTTATTATTTAATTTATATCCTACCTTTTCCCCATATGGAATTCAAGGCAGCCCCTACTGTTACTACAACCACCTATTATACTCTTAGTAGTTAATTATTGTAAGACCTAATGTTGTTCATACAGCTTGGATTTGTTCTGTTATGAACAGTAATACCGAATGCATTTCTCATGACTTTTTGGTATTTCTGTGAAATGTTTGGGATTATGCATGCATACTCCAGAAAACTAAAATTTAGAATTACGAGCTTTAAAGTTTGTTAAATTACAAAGATAAATATTTCTGTAGTATTCTCCATTGTTTAGCATTCTTTACAACACAACAATGCAAATAAAAATGCTGTATGCATAGAGTAACCATGTATTTAACCATTCACTTGGCCCCCCTAGGTAACAAGGAACTGCTGCATCTGAATGAGTGAGCTGGAGGAAAAATACAGATTGCTCTGTATCCTCTCTTGCTCAGTACAAAAACTGAGACCAGTAGCTCCTTCCATGCACCCCAGGACAGAAATGCAGAAAACTGTCAGAGGAGGAGTTCTTCCATCACTCTTTGACCAGGCCTCAGTATAAAATAATAACAAAACAATCAAAACTTTGCAGGCTAGTAACTTTGAGATCTATAAGTAAGTAATCTTTGCAGGCTAGTAAGTAAACTTTGCAGACTAGTAACTTTGAGGTCTATAAGTAAGTAAATCCTCACAGACTCTTCAAAACAGATTAGATTTATGTTATAGTTTAGAAAAAATTGCCGTACTTTTGAACTACAATTTCAAGAATCCCATAGCCAGCACAACTGGCTGGAAGACTGAAATTTTAGTCCAAAGAAGTAAATTCTCCAAGCTGGTGTCTGAAATTGGTGATGTGGCCTGCTATCACCCCCCCCCCCACACCCACCACCTTTTAACATTTATACCAAATAGCCTTTTGAGATTTTCTGCACAACAGGACACTGGACAGGAAGGAAAAGAATTATTGCACATAGTAAGTCCTTACCTTATTGTATACTGAGGAAACACGTCTGGTTCATAGTGGGCTTGTAAACATATTTTCCACTCCTAGAAGTTATTTTTAAAAAACTACTTAAAATAGGTTTTTTGAATTCTTAGAATAATCTTATACTAAATGTAATAAATTCCTTATTACAAAAAGAAAATGAAGCCACTTTAATAACCAACTCAATTTTTCCATCTGCTAAAATGTCACACTCCTAAAACGATAATCTCTTATTTCAGTTCTTTTGAAAATGTTATAACAAGCCAAACTGACTTTCAGGCAGATTGCTTTGGTGACTTAGGGCCAGACAAATGCCCTTTTCCACTGATCGTGGGTGGCTTCAGCAAGGGGCAGTATTTTTGACACCACATCCTAAAACCTCCCTGGCCGTTTACACATGGGCAGTGTCAGGATGCTCTGGCAGCAAGCCACACACACCCGGATATCATTGAAGTCAACTTTGGGCTTCGGGCGGGGGCCAGAAAAAGTCAGCTTTTTGATAGCAAAAAGGAGGGATATTGCCTCTCCTTTTTCATCGAATCATAGTTAGAAGAGACCACAAGCCATCCAGTCCTACCTCCTGCCATGCAGGAACTCTCAATCAAGCATACCCAACAGATGGCCATTCAGCCACTCGTTTAAAGACTTCCAAGGAGGAAGATTCCACCACACTTTTCGGCCACGCTTCAGGCAGATTGGGATACAATGTGTGGTTGCTGCGGCCTCAATCTGTCTTCAATAGGGGCCGCTTCATGCCCTCCTTCAGGGCTGTCTGTTTTAAGCTCTTATGGTAGTTTAGACTTTTAGCTAACCTACTTCTCCTAATAAAAGCTTTCTTTCAAAAAGAAAACCCAAGCATACGATCCTGTGTTCATATGTGTGATGTACAACTTTTACATGATGGACAGATGTCATTAACACACATAAACAGCCACATAAAAGAATCATGACCACTGTACAAACAGGAAACTGAGCATGTTGTGCCATGATGCAAAGAAGTTCCCATCACACAACAGGCACTGCAAAATGTGAGGACAATTTTTTCTGGCCAGGTACAGGGTTCCCATAACTTTCCAGAATGCCTGCCGTTCTGGACTGTCAGTGCTCTGGGGCTCTGTTAGGGGCTGCTCCTCCTCTCCTTGCACTATCATTGCACAATGGCAACCTGTCACACCAAGTGCCATATTGTTTCACAGGACAACCTTTTCATAATGGCCATATCACTCACTCTGCTTGTGCAATAGTCCCAGTGTGCAACCACAACACTTCCCCCTGGAAATATGACCACTTAGTAATGTCACAGTTCTAAACTGCACAACCATAAAGTGGCATCATAAATTCCCAAGAGGATTCTAGTCCATGTTTGTCAGCTAGTCAAAAATAGAAAGGAAACAGTTTGTTTTCTGTTCATGAATTGGAAATGTAAAAAGAATGTAAAAATTACAGCAGGCTCATATACTATACCAGTAGTTCTTAAACTCTAGTCCTCACGGGTTTTGAATTTCAGCTCCCAGAAGCCACAGCCAGCTTGGCCAATAGTCAGAAATTCTGGGAGCTGATGTCCAAAATGTTTTTGTGTTGGTGGGTTTATACCTTTCCCCTTTTCTCATATCTTCCGCCCCTCTTCTCCTAATGGGAATGTTATGGATTTGAATAGAAAGGAAGCAGAAGAGGTAAGACAGATGAGGGCAAAGCAGGTAGAAGAAGGTTACAGTATGTTATCTGAATGTAAGAAATTGAAGGATGGGAAATTAGTACTGTAAATTCAAAGTGAAGAGGTAGAGTAGAAAGAAGTTGGGGATGGAATTTAAGGAAGCAAGTTAAAGTAGGTTATTGAGAAGAAGATAGAAGAGAGAAGGGAAGAGAAGAGAAGAGAAGGAAGAAAAGGAGGGGAAAGAGAGAAAACAAGGTTGTAAGCAGTAAGAAGTAGTGAAGGAAGAGTGAAGGGGGTTAAAGGAAGAGGAAATAGATATTAATTAGAGAAGATATGTTTAAATGTATTTAGTTTTTTCAAAGGTGGTGGTAATGTTGTATAAATTGGATGAATTTGGATATGTATGTGGTTTTTTTATATTGTCACTTTGTTTGTATATTTGGTTGGTGTGTTTTGTTTATTTCTTTAAACACACACACACACACACACATATATATAAATGAACTACTGCTGCTGGTCACAAGAAGCAACATTATGCTACATAAAATATTAGTCAAAAGAACAATGATGCCCACTGAGAATCCAAGATTCAAGAAGAACAAGCTAAAGAGGAAATCAGCTAGCATTACTAGAGATATCATCTCTTTCCATTTTCCAATGGTCCAGTCATGAACGTTTTTTAACAATAAAAGACAGCTACTTACAATTTCACAATACTGTATATTCCTTTGTACTTAAATGTTTAGTTAAACCAGTGATGCTCAGAAGACATTTCTTACCTTCGCCATCCTCTGTCTAGAAGGTCTTGGTAATCTTGAACAGTTAGTGAATGAGCCCACATCCCTGGAACAAACATTCATAACAAGATATTGAAAAACCTTCAGGGAAAAAGCAGTGCCAAACTACTATATAAGTTCACTTATATTTCCTTGCAATATAAAAACTTGAAAATATTGTTAAAAAATTAAAACACAAACTTTTTGTGACGTTTTGGCCAACAAACTTTGTTCTATTTACTCAAGACTCCCCAACAGAAAACGTTTATTGTCTCCCCACATTCCCACCCATACATTCTATTCATTATTCCAAACTTTAGCTTAGCTTACAAACTCCATCCTTCCATATACTTCTGCAATATATCCTGCAAGTCATCTTTCATGTCATTCATCCCTCTCTACTTGCCCTGCAACTATCTCACAAGCATTTAAGAACTCTTCCAAGCCTAGCTATTTATTCATCAATATGCAAAAGGATCTTGGAGCACCTTTGAGACTATCTGAAAGAAAGAAGCTAGTAGCATGAGCTTTTGTAGACTTAAGCCTACTTCCTTAGATACATGAAAATTTCAGAAAGTTCAAGCTACCAGCTCCTTTCTTTCAGTTAGTCTCAAAGGTGCTCAAGATCCCTTTGTACACTGATTTCCCAGACTAACATGGCTATGCCTTTGTATTCATTCACGACTTACTTTGTCCCACTGACTCTTCCCTCACCAACAATTCTCATTTTCCATGCTTTGATACCATCAGCCTCTATCTACGACTCTCAGTTTCACATGACCACCTGATCAAACCTATGCCACCATTTTTAACCCAAGTTCCCATACCTCAGTATATCTGCGTCCATTCATGCCAGCTGAACATGATTTTCTGCGTCCATTCATGCTAGCTGAACATGATTTTAAACACATATGTAAAAGCCATGCTTAAGGCTACTGTTTTTGTTTTAAAAGAAAAGAAGCCAACTGAACAGGCTGGTCCCAGACATTTTACTGCCTTAAGTGAAGTAACACACACACTTGTGCACACAACTACTGGGTCCTATACAGGGAGAAAGGTGGGATATAAAATAATTACGATAAGAAACATGGTACCTAAAGCTCAGATGGGATTTAGGTACCATGTATCTTATTGTTATTATTTTCACACACGTGGCAGAAGATATCACAAATACATCCCTTGCTACACCTCCAACTGTAAAAATAGAATTTAAAATATAGCAAACTGCTGCCCTATCTTGATATCCAGGATCTGTTTCCTGAGGCAGCTGACTCCCTCTACCCAATAGTAAGGTTGGCCCTGCAACTGGGAGAAAAGAAATCAAACAGAAAATAATAGCAATACAGTATGTCTTCCTTTCCTTTGCCTTTTCAGTAAAGGCTAGAAACACCACCCCCATCAGAAAGCTCCCTCAGCAGCAGCACTTCCTATGAATTTTCCCACTGGAGACATTTGTTGCTGTGTGCCTTCACGTTTCAGACTTATGGCAACCCTAAGGGAAACCTATCTTGGGAGTTTCTTGGAAACATACAGATCTACGTACATTGCACGTATACAGGCAAGCAAAAGACTGGGCTCCCTGCTGTAGTATCCGGGCACCTTCTTTCGTTTGTCTGTATCTCTCTAAGAAAACCCCATGATAGGTTCACCATAATGCTGCCCTGAAAGAAAGTGTGAAGAGCCAAAGAAACAGGAACTCTCACTTGCTCACCTGAACTCTCTCTCTGGACAGCATAATAATGGGGATTCTGCTCAATGACACAAATCCCCCCTGTTGTGCTACCAAGAAAGAAGGGAGGGCTTGCCATCTCCACATACTCACTTGTCCTCTCATGTGATCTCCCTCACTGTGGCAGTGGGGGGGGGGGGGAGACAGGAATCAAGAAAGCAAACATGAGATTGAAGCGAGCAAACAAAACATTGTCAGTCCATGAAAAAGCAGCCACATATCAGCCCTCTTGAGCACCCTCTCACTGGATGGTGTGGAGACCAAGTTAAACTAATCCTCACTCCAAGTGTGAGAGGGTGAATGAGGTGGCTACTCATTCTATGGTCTGCTTATGCTACATTAGCTAGAAGGCAATGACAAGTGACTGAGCAGACAGAGATACCTCTCAGGTCAGGCTTGTGGGCCCAATTCTTTTTGCTCAAAGAGGGTGAGAAAGAGAGAGGAAGTATTTATTTTCCTGCCTACCCACAGAAGTGTGAAAGCTTAGAGGAGACACTAATAGGTAAATGGCAACAAGACATGGGGGCTTCATGTGTAAGGAGTCCATTCTGCCTCTTCTTTTCTAGACTTTGCTGAAGGAAGAGAAAAGATTTTATTTTATTGTTTCATAACTTGTTACCAAGTGGGATTCTTTTCCTTCAATATAAAAGTATGTCTAATTTGTTAGAACCTAACAATGCAATCCTAAAGCAAAGATGTGCCAACTGTAGCATAACCCTCTTTTTGTCCTGTGTTAGTGTAATCTTCATTTTGCCCAGTGATGTTGAACATATGAAAAAAAGACATATCTGTTTTTCTACCAACTATGGGCCCATACAGACAGGCCAAAATAAAGCTCCTTCGGGTCACTTTGGATGTATGTTGTTTAAATGATGCATGCGTTCTAAGAGTCTGGAAGCCGCACCAAAGCCACACTCCATTCCTTAAGATTAGAGCCTGGCTTTGGCGTGGTTCTGGACTCTCAGGATGCATGCATCATTTAAACAGCATACCTCCAAAGTGACCCAAAGTAGCTTTATTTTGGCCTGTCTGTATGGGGCCTAAGTATCCAACAAGGACAGAGGGAAGGGATAATGTGAGGGAGGACGTGAGCCCTACCAAATCCAAACCTCCTTCACCTCAGAGAAAACAAATTTGAAAGTGTAGCTTAAATTTGAAACCCAGCATGGTGTAGTGGTTTGAGCATTGGAATAGGACTCTGGAGGGCAGAGTTCAAATCCCTGCTCGGTCATGGAAACCTACTGGGTGACCTTGGACAAGTCACACTCTCTCAGCCAGAGGATGACAAACCCCCTCTGAAGAAATCTGCCAAGAAAAACCTATGATAGGGTCACCATAAGTTGGAAATGACTTGAAGGCACAACAACCAACTACATGTAGGAAGGGAAAATGAAAAGCGCCAATAAAGGATGGGTGACACCTCAATTGAAATAAGTAGATGTGAAAAGGATCTAGGGGCCTTGGTAAACCACGAGCTTGGTATGAGTCAACAGTGTGATGCAGCAGTCCACCAGGTCTATGCAGTTCTAGGCTATATCAACAGAGGTATAGCTGCCAGATCAAGAGAAAGATTAGTACCACTCTAGCCTGCTTTGGTCAGACCTCATCTGAAATATTGTGTCTAGTTCTGAGCACCATGGTTTAAGAAGGATATTCGCAGGCTGGAATGTGTCCAGGAGAGGGTGACCATAATGATTAAAGGCCCGGAAACCAAGCCCTACAAAGAATTGCTTAGGGAGTTGGGTATGTTTAACTTGAAGAAGAGAAGAGTGAGAGGTGATGTGATAACTGTCTTTAAATATCTGAGGACTCATTCACACTATGAAATAACCCAGTGTGGAATTCAGTGGAATTCATACTGACCTTCACTGCACTCGGTGCAGTTTGGGGGGGGGGGGGGGCAAAAACTTAACTCAGTGCATTAGGCACTGGGTCCCTTATTGCTTCTTTTTTTAGCTCCTGCCATGATTCGGATCTTTGGTAGTGAGAACATACTACTAGATCAATCCAGATTGTGCGAACTGTTTCCTCCCTCTTCTTCTTCTCCCCCCTCGCTACTGCCGTTGCCATGTCGCTCCTCTTCCTCTCCCCCACCACTGCCACATCCCTCCTCTTCCCCCTCCTTCTTCTTCCTCCTTCCTCCTCTTCTTCTCCCCCCCCCACTGCCATGTTCCTCCTCTTCCTCCTCCCCCTTGCCACCATCCCTCCTCTTCCTCCTCCTCCAGTGAAAGCAGTAACGTGAACGGAGAGATTCAATAGTGGCAAAAATAGTGGGAACTATGAGCTCAATCGATTTGGTACAGCATCACTAAGGAGCCCCAGTTCTCCTTGGTACAAAAATGTAAGTATGAATGACCCCTCAAGGACTTTCATGTGGAAGATGGAGTGAGCCTGTTTTCTGCTACTCCAAGGAGTATAATATGAACCAGTGGATTCAAAATACAAGAAATGAGTTTCCACCTAAACATTAGAAAGCACTTCTTTACTGTAAGAACTGTTAGAGACAATGGAGTGGACTGCTTCAGATGATGGTGGACTCTCCATCATTGGAGGATATTTGATGGCCATCTCTTAGGAGTTATTTAGCTGTGTAGTCCTGCAATGTAGGGAGTTGGACTAGATTATATTATTATTATTATTATTATTATTATTATTATTATTATTATTATTTCCTGCTTTCTTCCCAAGACCAGGACCCAAAAAGGCCTTTGAGGTACTTTCCAGCCCTACAATTCTATAACACAGCCACAGTCGTCACAAAGTTAGACCTAGGTGAGGGGAATCCTAAATAATTTCCAATTTACCTAGGCTAAAGAGGTTTGCATTCAGCACAGCCTAGGCTGGCCTAGTGTTGGTTCTGATGGGTCTTTGTCAGCTAGGATTTCACTAATAGGATCCTTTCACACCACAAAATATAGCTCTATATTCAACTTTAATTGCCATGGTTCCATCTTATGGTATCCTGGGATCTGTCCTTTAGGGAGTGGTAATTAGGATTCTTAGCCTCTAAAGCTCTAGCCTCGCCAAATTACAAATTCCAGGATTCTACAGAATTTAGCTACAGCCATTAAAGTGGAATCACAGAGCTATAATTATGTAGCCTGAAAGACCCTTATTAAAGCCATGAAACCCACTGGGTGACCTTTGACAAGTTACATCTTCTCAACCTCAGGAGAAGGCAATAGCAAACTTCCTCTGAAGAAATCTTGCCGAGAAAACCCCACGATAGGGTTACCTTAGGGTCACCATGTCAGTAACAACTTGAAGGCACACAACGCATGCAAAGGCTCTGTCATAAAACGGGGTTTTATGCCAAGAGAGATATTATGGGAGTTGACTAAAAATGAGAGAGAGAGAGAAGATTTGCTAGCTATCAACTATTGTGCTGAAACAGACTCTATTTCATGAACATTTATAGTATATGTTAGGATTCTCTGAACAGGTGTTATTTTGCTTTTCCATTTAAAAAAATCTAGTGCTCTACATTGCAGAGAAGTGCTCAAATTACACAACTTTCAGTCAGCCCCTTAACTACTATTTTATAAAAGCTACAGGGAGGATGGAAATGATGGGGAGAGCCAGGAGGTAGAAGTCCTGGATATCACTGACTCGCCCCACTTTAATAATCTGAACACTGCGGCTGATAGGATTACCAGAGTGAAAACTGGACAAGGTTGTGCACTTTTAATGGTTGTGCAGAAGGAAGACGTTTAGCAGGTGTTGCTTGTTGCCTGGTTACATAACCAGCAACACCTGCTAAAATTCCCTCAACATCAACTATTCCCTCAATCATTAAATTCCCTGAACCATTAAAGGCACGGGAGCCCTCTCCAGTTTTCAGCTTGGCAACTCTAGTCGCAGAGGTGTTTACAGTCTTCATTTGACAAGGGCAGAAAACACTCCCAACAGCAGCTGCTATCCTGTGGGGAGCAGCCTCACTGCCTCCTTCTCCAAAACCAACAATCAAGTACTAAAATGTTGTACAGTCCAACTCCACTACTCAGGTGGTCAGGCTGAAAACTAGAGAGGGCTTCGGTACCTTTGTGTGGAAGAGGGAATTTTGACAGGTGATGTTTCTTGCCTGCTTGCATGACAATCAACCCAGGATGAATATCCCTCCTCTGCCTGACCCTTGAACCAGGGAGCCCTAGTGGCACAGTGATTAAATGCTAGTACTGCAGCCATTCAGTCACAAGGCTGTGAGTTCGATCCCAGGGACTCAAAGGTCCACTCAGCCTTGCATCACTCTGTAGGTTGCTAAAATAAGTACCTAGCTTTTGGGGGGCAATTAGCTTACAAATTGTAAACCGCTTAAGGCACTGGTCCTCAAACTGTGCTCTTTAAGGGATTTTGGAGTTCAGCTCCCAGAATCCCAGACTACTGGCCAATATGGCTGAGGCTTCTGGGAGATGAAGTCTAAAATCTCTTAAAGAGCACAGTTTGGGGGCCACTGGGGAATGGTTAAGTGCACTGATAAACAGTATAGAAATGTACTTGTTATTGCTACTTGCTATTGCACTGATTTCCAAACATTAGTCCTCCAGGTGTTTTGGACTTAGGATGACCAGAGATCCTCCTTTTCAAGGACCTGTCCTCCATTTCAACCTTCTGTCCAGGAGAATTCCAAAATGGCCTCCATTTTGAGCATGGCTAAGCATTAATTTATATTTATATTATTGTTTTTAGGTTTTGTTTGATCATGTAATTCATTTTTCTGGAGAATGTCCCACATTTTGTGGTGCCTTGTCCTCCGTTGTGGTTATTAGGTCATCTGTTCGCCCTGTTCAGACTCCAGCTCCCAGAACTTCTGATCCAGAAGCCTCAGCCAGCTTGGCCAATGCTGGGACCTGAAGTCCAAAACATTTAGAGGTTCAAAGTTTGGGAACCATTGCCTTAAAGGTACAGGAGCCCTCTCCAGTTTTGACTCTGGCAACCTTACTACTAGAACCCAAAGGCAAAGCCTGGGCATCTTTACTGTGTGGGACGAGGGTACCTCGGCCATCCCTCTCTAAACCAGGACTAAAAAGAAAAGGAACACCACTTTTGTGAAAGGGAAGCAACCAAAATACCAGAGATGCTCCCTTTTTCTCGAATCTCCCCGCCAGTGCATCTACACTGTAGGAATAATGCAGTCTGGCACCGCTTTAAGTGCTGTAGCTCCATTCTATGGAATTCTGGGATTTGTAGTTTTACAAGGACTTTAGCCTTCTCTGCCAGAGTGCTGGTGCCTCACAAAAGTACAAATCCCATCCTACAACATCCTGGGGTTTGGTTTGAGCATTGGACTATGACTCTGGAGACCAGGACTGGAATCTTGGCTCAGCCATGTAAACCTCCTTGGGTGACCTTGGGCAAGTCACACTCTCTCAGCCTCAGCGGATGGTCATGGCAAACCACCTCTGAACAATCTTTCCAAGAAAACCCCATAACAGGTTCGCCTTAGGGTTGCCATAAGTGGGAAACAAGCCGAAGGCAGGGTAACCAGAGGTCCTCCTTTTCCAAGACATGTCCTACTTTTCCACCTTCTCTGCAGGAGCAATTCCAAAAAGTCCTCCAGTTTGAGCACGACCAAGAAGCAGGAAATAACATTTTATTTTAGCTTTTATTTGGTCACGCCCTCCCTTTTGTCTTGAGGATGTCCTACATTTTGCGGTGCCCTTGTCCTCCTTTGCGGTTATTAGACCATCTGGTCGCCCTGCTTGAAGGTGCACACAACAACAACAACCACAACATCCTGAGATATTCAAAGATATAGCCGTTTAAGTCTGCAGAATCAGTACGTAGAGAGATCTTGTGGCACCTCTGAGACTCACTGAAATAAATAAATTGGCAGCATGAAGTTTCCTAGACTAAAGTCTACTTCCTCAGATGCATTTGGATCTGAGGAAGTGGACTGAAGTCTAGGAAAGGTCATGCTGCCAATTTATTTCTTTCAGTGACTCTCAAAGGTGCTGCAAGATCTCTTACATTATTATTATTATCATCATCATCATTATATCCAAATGCATCTGAGGAAGTGGACTGAAGTTAGGAGAGCTCCTGCTGCCAATTTCTCTTTCAGTGAGCCTCAAAGGTGCTACTAGATCTCTCCACATTCTGAGTCTACAGACTAACAGAGCTACATCTTTGAACCCTGGGATATGTAGTTTTACAAGGTCTTTCGCCTTCTCTGCCAAAGAGTGACGAAACTGCCGATCCCAGGATGCCATAAGATGGGGCAACCGCACTTAAAGCGGGATGGAACTGCGTTATCTCCACAGTGTAGACACACAGAGCCACCGCAGGCTCTTTCTCCTCCTCGCAGCCTTTCCCAATCGGGGCATTGCTCAGCAGCTCCCAGCCCCCTTTACCGTGGGAGAGGTTGCCGGTGTCGTCCTTGCAGTAGCCGCAACGGTAGCCGCCGTCGCCCCCGAAGTACTCGACGATGCTGGGAGAGCCGGCCCCGGCCGCCGCCATCTTGCTCGGCCGCCTCAGAGCCTGGCAGGTGGCAGCAGCAGCAGCGGCATAGAGGCTGCTGCCGGAAGTCAAGGCAGAGGGCCGCCCCGCCGCCATCTTAGAGAAGGGCAGCCTCCTCAGGGCGACACTCACTAGCAGCCTCGCTTTAATCGCCCGACTTCCGGTGGCGGCAGCTGCCAAGGGCTAAAGGCCTCAGTCTGAGGGACCCAGATAGAATGTGGGGAACGAGTTGTTGTTGTTGTTGTTGTTGTTGTTGTGGACTCAAGGGATTTGCAGTTGTGGTTGCTGTGTGCTTTCAAGTCATATATCTTGCCAAAGATCATTAAAGCTGTTATGGTTGGGAAACAGCTTTAATTGTCTTTGGAAAGATATATGACTTGAAAGCACAAAACAACCACAACTGCAAATCCCATGAGTCCTCCACAACAACAATAACAGGTTTAAGTATCTTTGGCAAGATAATGATTTGAAAGCACACAGCAACCACAACTGCAAACCCCATGAGTCCACAACAACAACTTGTTCCCCACAACACATGTTTAATTGTCTTTGGCAAGATATATGACTTGAAAGCACACAACAACCAAAACTGCAAATCCCATGAGTCCATGAGCACAATTTCTTCCCCACATATCTGGGCATTTGTTGTTGTGTGCCTTCAAGTCATTTCTGACTTAAAGCAGCCCCAAGGTGACCCTATCAGGGTTTTCTTGGCTAGATTTCTTTAGCGGGGTTTTGCCATGGCCTTCCCTTGAGGCCGAGAAAGTGTGACTTGCCCATGTGGCTGAGCTGGGATTCAAACCCTGATCCTGCCAGTGTCCTAGTCCAACACTGAATTCACTACAGGATGTTTGTATGTTATTGTGTGCCTCCAATTCCGACTACTATGTATTATTATTATTGTTATTATTATATTTATTTATATCCCACCTTCTTCCCAGCATAGGGACTCAAAGCAACTTATGATGACCCTACCATGGGGTTTTCTTGGCTAGATTTCTTCAGAAGGCTGAGAGTGTGTGACTTGTCCAAGGTCACCCAGTGGGTTTCTGTGGCCAAGCCAGTGTCCTAATCCAACGCTGAATCCACTACAGCATGCTTGTGTGTGTTGTGTGCCTTCATTTCCGACCTATGGCAGCCCTATCACGGAGTGTATTTGCAAGATTTGTTCGGGGAGGGGGATTGCCATTGCCTTCTGAGGTTGAGAGAGTGTGACTTGCCCAAGGTCACCCAGTGGGTTTTCACACTGAAAACAGAGGTGCTTCCTTCTCTTTGAAATGCTTTTAAACCATTGTGGTGTCCAGCCAAAAAACAATTAAAGGCAATTCTTTTTCTTACAGGGCTCCTCTGTCTTTACAAACTATGGTTGCATCTACACTGCAGGATTAATGCAGTTTGGCGCCACTTTAACTGCCATGGCTCAGTGCAATGGACTGCTGGGATTTGTAGTTTTGTGAAATAGTCTCTGTCAGAGAGCTCTGGGGCCACAGCAAACTACAAGTCCTAGAATTCCATGGAATGGAGCCATGACCGTTAAAGTCGTGTCAAACTGCATTTGTTCTGCTGTGTGGGAGCAGCCCATGTGGCAGGCAGAAGCTCAGCAGCTGGAAACACAATGAGAAAGGTGGCTACACATTTACATTTTCAGAGTACAGAAAAAGTCAGCTTGCTCAGAGACAACATAAGAGGAAGAAATGTAATAATAATAATAATAATAATAATAATAATAATAATAATAATGTTATTGTTGTTGTGTGCCTCCAAGTCATCTTTTACTTATGGCAGCCCTATCATAGGGTTTTCTTGGCGTGTTTCTTGAGAGGAGGTTTGCCATTGCTCTCCTCTGAGGTTGACAGATGTGACTTGCCCCAGGTCACTAAGTGAATTTTCATGGCCAAGCCAGGATTCAAAACCTGGTCTCCAGAGTCATAGTCCAAAGCTCAAACCACTACCCTGGCTCTTAATAATAATAATTCCATATTATTATTATTATTATTATT
Source organism: Sceloporus undulatus (assembly GCF_019175285.1). Taxonomy (NCBI): domain Eukaryota; kingdom Metazoa; phylum Chordata; class Lepidosauria; order Squamata; family Phrynosomatidae; genus Sceloporus; species Sceloporus undulatus. The sequence goes on along the minus strand of NC_056524.1, from coordinate 194,674,311 downwards.
ATTATTATTATTATTATTATTATTCCACCCACTAGAACAGGAGTGCAATGGGAGCAACTTCAGCTGTTTATTTTTTGCCTGCCGTGCAGTCTGTGGAAGATACCAAAGGTGTGGCCAATACTGTATCTCTTCTGCTACTCCAATGCATTCCAATAAATAATGTGTGGGCTGTTGTACTAAGCCTCCAGTCTGCTGGCTCTCGCAACCCTATAGTATACTTAGGAGTAAATATCTGTGAACCCATTAGGACTTAGAGACATGTATACAAGTGTACTGTTAAAAAGGGGTGAACTGGATGTACAGTGGCCCCTCCACATCCTCTGGGGTTAGGGGTTAAGTACTCCTGTCAATGTGGGAAAACTGCAAATGAAAAAAGCACTATTCTTTATACCTAAGTGAACACTTCTCTAAGAATCTCCAGAGCAACTCTATGGTCAACATCCGCAAGAGGAGGACCTACAAATGTCTAGCAAACTGTTTTCTCTAGGAACTCCTAGGTTCTCCAGCACAACTCTATGGTCAACTTCCAGCAGAATTGGGCTGGAGAACTTAGAGATTCCTAGAGGGAACATATTAATCAAAACTGCAAATAATCAAATAATAATAATTATTATTATTGAGAGCCAGGAGAGTGGTTTGAGCTTTGGACTTTGGAGACCAGGCTTTGAAAGTCAAAGCAGCAAATGTGGATAGCTAACTGTACTCACTTTTCCAAATGATTACAAATTGTAACATATCCAGTCAGAATACACAACGCTCAAAAAGCAATTATCAGAATTAAATGTACCGAAGACCAATGTGACTTGTGTGTGTGCTGTGCGCCTTCAAGTCATTTCTGACTTATGGTGACCCTAAGGAGGACCTGTAGTGGAGTTTTATTGACTTACTCTCAGGAAAATGTGTCTACTTATCCACCAAACATTTGGGAATAAAATAGTATTTCCTTTTCTTGGAAACAATTATGCAAGTTAGTCTTCTTTTAAAAAAAATAAAATCTGGGGATTAAAGGCAGGAAAAGGTATTTTATTTATTTCATTTTTATGCCACCTTTCACCCCCCAAAAGAGCGCCTTACAAGATTAAAACAGTGCAATTAAAAAAATGGTACGTCAAAACAGAATGAAATTACCACAAACTTAAAACAGATAAAATATAAAAGAAAATGAAATTATTATTATTATTATTATTATTAATATCCTGCCCTTCTCCCAAAGCTGGGACTCAGGGCGGCTTACAATATTAAAAAAAA